>NC_069079.1:47288560-47591590 GCF_025698485.1 Gossypium arboreum
ACTCTACCCCATGTACAAACTCAATCTTAGGCGTATCCCCGAAGGCCATCTATCACAATAAGATCTCAACATGGGCAAGTTGATGCTGGAATACCCATGAATTTTCAAACTGGCTCGGGATTTAACTCAGGAGATAATCCTGCCAATCTAGTTATCCCTGATTTAGATGTAGCAGAGAAGGAAGAGATGAGACTCGAATCATCAAGGCAATTAAAGGAACATTGCAGATGGTTAGAGGACAAATTTAAGGCATTGGAAAACACTGATAATCATCAGGGAATTGATGCTAAGGACTTGAGTTTAGTCCCAGATTTGGTGCTTTCTCATAAGTTCAAGATGTTGGAGTTTGAGAAGTACAATGGGACTACTTGCCCTGAAGCCCATATCACCATGTTCTGCAGACGGATGACTGGTTATGTAAACAATGATCAATTATTGATCCATTGTTTTTAGGATAGTTTGGTTGGGGCAGCGGCTAGGTAGTATAATCAACTGAGTCGCGCAAGGATTGGTTCTTGGAGAGACTTAACGCAAGCCTTTATGCAGCAATATAATCATGTGACTGACATGACTCCTAATAGAATCACTTTGCAAAATATGGAAAAGAAGCCTAAAGAGAGCTTTAGGCAATATGCACAGAGATGGAGGGAGGTTGCCATGCAAGTTCAACCACTGCTCTTGGAGAAAGAAACTACCATGCTGTTCATCCATACTTTGAAGGCCCCATTCATTACTCACATGATTGGAAGTACCACCAAGAGTTTTGCTAATATAGTTATGGCAGGAGAAATGATTGAAAATGCTATAAAGGGTGGCAAGATAGAGGGGGAAGCTGTTAAAATATCGGCCCCAAGAAGGAAAAACAATGAGGTGAATAATATGAATAGTTATAATTCGAAGGCAATTACGGTTAGTCAGCCCAGAGCAACTACAGTTGGGCAACAAGATTCTCAAAAGCAGGGATCTGGTTTGAGACAAATTTCTAAAAATGTCTCATTTACGCCTATTCCAGTGACATATCGGGAGCTTTATCAAAGTTTATTCAATGCGCATGCAATAGCTCCTTTTCATTTGAAACCATTACAACCCCCATATCCCAAATGGTATGATGCAAACGCCAAATGTGAATATCATGCGGGGATATCGGGGCATTCAATTGAAAATTGCACTGGTTTTAAAAAGGCAGTGGAAAGACTAATCAAGATAGGGGTCGTAAAATTTGATGACACCTCTAGTACAGAAAACCTGTTGCCAAATCATGGTGATCAAGGGGTAAATGCAATTGGGGACACTGATATGAGAAAGATCAAAGAGGATGTGACCGAGGTGAGAATGCCGATGAAAATGATTTTGGAAGAAATGGTGAATAGAGAGATGATAATCTCTAAAGAAAGGATTAGAAGAGTGAGGGACTACTGTGAGTTCCATGCTGAAGAGGGGCATGAGATTCAGGAATGGGACGAGTTTAAGGCCTTGGTACAAAGCCTTATGAATAATAAGGAGTTGGAATTTTATGAAGCTGGCTCATATAAGGGACGTATATGTACATTAGAAGGTGGACCAAAGAATCAAAACCGGCTAAAGATCATTATTTCTTTACCAAGAAATAATGAAGTTGAAATGCCAACGGTACCAAAAGTCATTATTCATAAACTTGTTTCATTTCCTTATAAGGATAACAAGAGGGTACCTTGGAATTATAACTGCAACGTGACAATGCCGGAGAAGGAGGATATAGCTAGTGCCTCTAAGGAAGTTCAAGATGAGGGTTCTTATACACGTAGTGGGAAGCGTTATGATGTAGAAGGCGTAGGAGTTGAGCCCGCAAAAGCAAAAGCTTGTGACAAAGGAAAGGGGACTGAAATTCTGGTTAATGAGCCAGTGAAGGAAGAAGAAGCCAGAGAATTTTTAAAATTCTTGAAACACAGTGAGTACAGCGTAGTTGAACAATTGTGCAAACAACTAGCTCGTATATCAATATTGGCTTTGCTTCTGAGCTCAAAGGTACATCGTGAGGCGTTAATGAAGGTGCTCAATGAGACTTATGTTACTAATGATATATCCGTCAACAAGTTGGATCGATTGGTTAGTAACATAAGTGCTGACAATTTCATTTATTTCCTCGTACGTAACTGACTCCCGAACCTGTTTTCTCATAATTTCGTAAACCAAAATATTTTATAAGGTGATCCAATCACACCTAAAAAGGTTGGTGGCGACTCTTGTTTTCAAAATACCCTCCCCTTTTAAAAAAAAGGTTTCGACAAAACCAACTAGGAAATTGCTTCTCTTGAACTAGAGCCAAATCACTTTAAGACATCACACTCAAAAGTTCTAGCAAAGTATTGTTGAATTTCTACTTTATGATTATTAAGAATATGCCTATGTACCATTCTGTAAAACATCCCTAGCTCCTTAAGCTCCGATGATCCAAAATAACGGATATGTTGCCCAAATATCGTAATATAGTGTTCAGTATTAGACTGAATGTTTGCATTTCTATCTCACCGACTATGTGCAGTCTCAATGCCTTCAAGTATAATCCAAAAAAAGTCCACGCTTCGTTGGCTACATATGCTTCTGCAATTGATCCCTCTAGTAGTGCTTTATTACACACATAATTCTTGAAAGTACCCAACATCACTCTATACCAGACATTCATTTACTTGAGACAAGCCCCGCAAGCATGGCTTCATCCAGAG
The DNA here is from genome assembly GCF_025698485.1 of Gossypium arboreum. Classification (NCBI taxonomy): domain Eukaryota; kingdom Viridiplantae; phylum Streptophyta; class Magnoliopsida; order Malvales; family Malvaceae; genus Gossypium; species Gossypium arboreum. The sequence continues at coordinate 47,291,263 of NC_069079.1, forward strand.
GATGCAAACATATATGTGTCATTGAAGTAAAAAAGGATGGTGGAAAAAAATTTTCCATCGTGCAGAGAATACATATAAATGATTTCACGTTTCATTTTCTAGTAAAATATCATTTAAGCATATAATAACTCTGTATAAAATGTAATTAAATAAATAAAAGACTTAAACACAAAATCCTTAAATAATCATGCATGACATTTAGTGTCACAATCAGATATTAGAATAGGAAAATTTTAGAAAAAAAAAAGTAATATATTCGATTCTCTTATGAATTTAATTACAAAAAAATATTCTTTAAAACTTTCACAAAAATTTATAAAAAAATACACGGGTATCACACATAAATATATAATATTACAAATTTCTATATAAAAATATATTCATTTTCACATTACAGTTTTCTGAGATGTGGATTTGAAGCACCTATTTCCAATTTTAGTAAATTACTCTTTGGGTAATTGCCTTTTCTTTTTCTTTTTTTCTTTTTTTACGCATTTTGTTTAAAAGGATTTCTTTATAATTTTTATATTTTAAATATAAAGTTAATTTTAAATAAATTATATATTTATTTTAATATTTTAATATTTTACTTAATTGAACTAAAATTTAAGGTTATAATATTAAACTAATGAATATTAAATTGTTAAGCTTAAAATATGGTTTTAAAAATTCTTTAAAAGAAGACACATATTAATAAAATTTATCAAATCAACTTTATATTTTTAATTATAATAAAGGTTAATTACATCCATTTATTAAAGTAGAGCAAAGATAATAAAATTACAAAAAAAGTTAATAAATTTAAATATAAATAATAAAGAACCTGTAAGAAATTATTAATAATATTATTTAAATTATAATGTATTAATATTAATATTTAAATTATGATTAATTTTATATTTTTAATATTAAAAATTTTAAGATTAAATATCATTAATATAACCGATTTTAAATTAGTTAAATATTTTTAAAATATGTTTTAATTACATTAATTTTAAATTTATTAATGATTTTTGAGAAAATGCAATAAAAATTTAAACAAAAATAATGTTATAAAAAATACAAAAAAATAACACAGACTGATTCGTGCATCGCACGGGAATATGAATGAATTTTATATATACATTTCTTTTACTACCAACACATTAATATTTTAAATATTTATATTGTAGAATCTTATATTTAATTTTCGTTGATATAAATTATATGATACATAAAAGAAAACAAACTATATTGTAGGGTTGGACCATGTTCGAGCTTTGGATATTGAAGTTGTTGGAAAAATTGTAATTTTTAAAAATTTTGAGGTATATTCTCAATTGGTAAAAGTAAAGAGTTGAATCATAAAATTATGGTTTTATATTCTACTCCATGAGACCTTTATAACGGTATATCATATGCTCAAAATAGTTGCTTGATGAATGGGAAATTAATACTCAAAGTGAGCTACTTCTGAATATGAGAAATTGATACTCAAAGGAAGCTACTTCTGAATATTTGTTGAGGAAAAGAAAAGTTTAGATCCTACATTGCTTGAATACCAAGTGTGAGATATGTATATATATGAGAACCCACTTAAAGAATAATTGAATAATTAAGCTTGAAACCTTGTCTTGTGCATAGGGGTGCAGATTCAAACCCATTGGGGTTGAGGTCACAACCATATGATATGGGTGACATGAAATGTTTGGATTGGTTGGGCACAAAATGGGTCTATAGATATTTTAGTTCAGCACGAAATTTATTTTACTCAAATTGATTTAATTGCTCCTTTAATGCAGATTTTATGTCTTTATTCATAGATATTTCTAAAATTCCTCCATATTAAATGCCTATAAAAGCTTAAGAATTCTTCAGATTTTTTGACACTCACACCGAGTTTATTTTACTCTCCAAAATTCTTTCTCTTTTCCTCTCCATATTTTCCAACATTTCTAGTGATAGAAGAAGGCAAGGTTTGTTCATTGATCATTGCAGAGGTGTTATTGCTTCGATCATCATGTTGTTGTATCCTAGGAGACAGTCGACCAACGTTTCTCCAAGTACCATAGGAGCGGTTGAATTTATCTTAAGGAAGCTTTATAAAACAGGCCTCAACATTTTGTAAAACTCGATTCTTTATTCGATTTCGGTTTTCATAATCTTATTTATTTAATTGAGTTCTTGTATTTGATATTTTAAATATAAATATTTATTTTATTTTATATAAATATTTACTTATTTGAATTTGTATTTGTATTTGTATTTGTTCGCTAATATATTTTGTCCAACAGAAATTTAAGCTTGACCATATTTTAAACTAGTTTTTTTTTTATAAAATTTTTTTATATCCTCTCAAATATTAAGCCAACCTTTAAGGTTGGATGGGTATTTTGTTCTAATTATATTATTTAACGCAAACTTTGATGGGTATTTTGGTTCTAATTATATTATTTAACGCAAACTTTGTATCTTTCTTTTGTTAACGTGTGTAATATTGTGATATGAAACTAGTTTACACCGCTTTTACTTAAAAAAGCAAAAAAGTTTATATCAATTTTGATTATTTTAGTTAAATTATAAATATTTTAACATTAAATCTTTAGTTAATATTAAAATTATACATATGCAACACTAATAATGATCTAAATATTAAATTTGAGAAGAAAAACTCATATATTATTTGCAATACTAATAATATTCAAAACTAAATTATTTGTTATTGGTTCAAGTTAGGATAGTAAAAACTTTTAACTTTGCCTGAATTTCGATCTAGCCCCTAAGTCCGAAGGCCTTTTAATTTTCTTTTAAAAAATTAAATATATTTTATAATTACAATTAAATAATATAGTTTATAAACTTTTCTTAATATTCTTTTTTTTAATATTATTGGAAATTTTAAAATTATATACCCTTCGTCATACTTCTAACCTTGCCTCGCTTTGAACATGATAGTGATTATTGAAAATTGATGTTTGGGTAACAATTGTATCTCTAACATCCTCCATTATAAAAGGAACAGCTCTTATGCACCCTGCTGTCCCTTAAACATTCAGCTTTTCCCTCTTATCAATTATGTACTGATAAATCTTAGCAAACTAAGACAACCAATCTAACACTTGTCGAAACAAGCTGTGACTTTTCTTACCGACTGACAAATGACTTTAAAGTGGCATTTATCCCACATCCGTTGCTTGTAATTTTATATTAAACTTGAATCTCTTCACAAATTTGGTGTACGCATAGAACTATAGTTTTACACTTACTTAGGGGACTACCAAAGAAATAATTGAGAATCTACTAGCGACTGCCAAAGAAAGAATTTACTGAGTCTTGTAATAGAATGGTAGACATTATTAAATTGTAAAGATTAAGACATGAGACAAGACAAAAAAAAAAAAGACAGAGAGAGAGATTAAAGGGAGGGGAGACAGCACCTTGTTGGGGGCCAAGTGTTAGGCATTCGTATGAAGTTGCACATGCATTTGCTCAATACCTACCATGCATGCATGAAATGCATAAGTTGCAATCGATATGACTGAGCTCTCTCCTTCACATTTATTTTTCGTCGTTTTACTTGGATCAAAGTCTTCACTGCAAGCTTGTCCAACCAACCATTCTCACATCATAAGTCACCTCATTTTGCATAAAACACAATACATGATGGATGCTGCTTCCTTCCCTTGTACTATACCCATCCATACATACTTTTTTTTTTTTTTTGGCAATGGAAATATACCATGTTACTCCGGTCCTTGTGCTGGGTGACGTATTCATGGGTAATTAAATTGCCATGTCGGATATGATTCTGGTAAACATCTAAACAATGATCAACATCACTTGCGGTGAAGTCGGCAATAAGCATCAACGGTAAACAAAGGCAAGTTTTTGAAGTCACTAATTAATATAATTTAAATAATGTTATAGGTTATTTATTTTATATATATATATTGCTAAATTAATTTGTTTTAATATTATAATTGTTAATATTCATTTTTTAATTTTATATTTATTTTGTGTCTCTTTTGAAGATAATAATATGTATTTTTTAAAAAATTATATTTTGAGCTTCTTTTATAATAAAATTATATTTTAAGTTTCATAATTTAATATTATAACATTAAATTTTAATTTAATTAAGTAAAATATTAAAATAAAGAGATAATTTATTTAAAATCAATTTTATATTTAACAAATAAAAGATTTTGAACGAAATGCATGAAAAAATTAACTTGAAAATTTTAAAGGAAATTAGCAAAAGAATAATTTATCCAAATTAAAAATAAATGTTTTAAATGGAGGTGTTACATGTCAAAAACTGTGATGTGAACATCTATATTTTTCTATATAGAACTTTATGATATATATATATATATATATATATATATATATATATGAGATAAGTGCATGATTTATAATTTGGTTATAACTTTTGTAAATTTTTAAAGAATATATTTTGTAATTAAATTTGTAAAAAGAATGGAATATCTAAGGTTTTTTTTTAGAAAATACAATAACTTTTCTCATTCTAATATTAAGAAAAGGAGGAAAATAATTTCAATATATTAGGATTTTAAATTACGAATTTCATGTTTCCTGAAATTAAATTAAGTTTAAATTCCATTATTGAATGTATAATATCCGGGTATTACATTTTCATTAGTTTTATTAATTTATTATCATAATTACTTAATTTAAAATTATGTATATTATAACTACAAAGTGATTAATTTGATTTGAATTGCATGTTTATTTTTATTGATATGAATGATGTATTCAATTTCTTAATTGATTGTGCAAAAAAAGGAAATTAAGGAAAAATTAAATAAGTTTCTCTAATAGTTTGTATTGCATGATGATTTTATTTTAATTAAAAATTGGTATTTGATTTTAGTCAAAATTATTACCAAATGCGTGTAACAAAAATGTAAAAGAATCTAATTTTATTATTAAATGAATTATACTTTATTGATTCTATTAATTAGATATTAATTGATAATATTATTTAAATAAAATTCAAATTTAAAGGAGATTAAAACGCAATTGAGAGATTTAATGAGAAATGAAACCTTACCTAAACTAATTACAACATGGAGGGAGTAATTTAATTAAAAAAAATTCAAGTGAGATAAATAGGCCAAAAAATTGAATAATCTATTGCAAAGCATATAATAAAATGTGTTTGTGGACTTAATTGAATGAAAATCAATATTATGATGCTTGAATGTGAAATAAACCATCTAATGGTACAATAAGCTTATTATAGGTGCAAAATGATGGTAATTTCTAAAAAAGTGATTAAAAACTCTGTTTGAGTTTAATATGTTACTTGTCACGGAATATCTTCATCATTTTCTTCCTACATTCCGACCTCCTCACTTAGCTATTCAATTATCTTACACCCCCCATTCTATACATTTTTATAATATTTCTACTGCTTTCTGTTCCACTTCCAAACAATTTTTTTAATTAATTTACTAAGATGACAAAATTATGGGAAAAATAATGTTAGCAAGAAATTAAAAATATTACTTTGAAAACTATTTAGCATTATTTTAAAATAGAAATAAAATATTAATCTTTCTCATTTTAACGTAAACTTCTAAATTAATTAATAAAAGAATCCAATCATCATCGTCGGATAAGATTACCTTGATTTATTTTTACTGTAAACTTACTCATCCTTATGTTCATCATTCTATTTTTACTAGTTAAGGTTTAATTGCAATTATTTGTTTTTATTAAATACGAAACAAATAAATTAAGTAAACATGTTCACACAACTTAAATTTAATTTAAAATTTGCCTTCTCATATATATATATATATATATATATATATATATTACTTAATTTTTGTGTTCCAATTTAATACTTGAAGTATGCTTACGTTATGTTTATTTAATCACTATATTAATAAATGTTACAAAAAAAAACATTTGATCTGTTTTGGTTGTAATAACCTAAATTTACCCGGGCCCGTAAATAAATAAAAAAAACAAAAATTTATTAAAATAAAGTCCATTTACAGTCTATTAACAAAATCCAAAACCCTTAGCCCAAATACCCAAAACCCAACAGCCCAACTGATAACCCAAAATCCAATCAGCCTACACTACCCAGTACCGGGTTACACCCAAGCCCAAGTGCCCAAGTGCTGCCCAAAATACACAGGGCCCAAGTGGCCCAATTCGTTAACAGGAGACAGAAAGGCCTAGGGTTTCAAAAACCCTAGGCGCTGCAAGCACCCCAACAGACGCATCCGTTCGTCTCGCAGTAACCCACCATTAGTGTCGTGATTCCAGGCTCCGTATCACGCCATGATCGACGCCTGAATCAATGCCGGTGTGCCGTCGTCAGTGCCCGTTTATTACTAGCCTCCTCGCTGGTACCTGCAAAAAGGAAAAGAAACCACAGCAACCAAAGAAACAAATAGGGAAAGAAATCAAAGGATTCTTTCCTAAAATGTAACAGAGGGTTATAAAAACCCCTTATTGATCTTTTGTAATACTACGGTTTTTTTTTTGGAATATATACACAGATTCAATAAAAAGAACACAAATTTTACAGATATAAACAGATATACACATATACACAAAGGAGACGAACAATTTCATTGTGGAAAAGGTGATTCAGTTACATTTTTGATTTACTTCCTGTTGTTCTACATGTATGAGTTCTTTTTTTTTAAAAAAAAAACATCAGTATTTAAAAAAGGGAAGAGGTTACCTGCGTTTCGCCTGGAAAGACGAAAGTTTTTAACCTTCTGACCACCGCATACGGTGGCGCGTGTGGCGCGTGGGTGTGCTGCCCAGCAATTGGAGACCGGAGCACGGACTGCCCTTTCCTCTCTCATTTCAGAGAGTTTGAAAGTTTTTTTTTAAAAAACAGTTTCTAAAATGAATTTTGGCCCAAAAAACTGACTTAAATAGCATAATAGAAACGGTGTTGTTTTTGCTTAATCTGATAAGTACCAAAACGGCACCGTTTAAACCCAGGATCCGCGTGTTGACCCGAGACCCAGATGAGATCTGCGTGTTTTCGTTTAAATGGGCTAATTGCCCAATTAGTCCTTCCGCATTTTTAATCTTTACAATTTCATTTTGTTTTTATTTTAAATTGACCCAGTCTTCTATGATTAATTCAATCTAGTCCTAATGGCTATTAAAGCCTATTCAGGAACGACGTCGTTTTATGGGATTAGGGCAAATTGCCCATGAGTCCTTGTAGTTTTGAATGCGTTCCAATTAGGCCTAAATTTTTTGTTATTTTAAAATTAGCCCTAGAACCCTAGTTTTATTTAATTTTAATCCTTTTAAATATTTTTGCATAATTTATTTATTAAATACCTTATATATTATTTATTTTTATAAATATTAGTTATATAAAATAGTATATATTATTTTTATTTAAATATTATTCATTATATTATTTTTATTATTATACATTTTATTTATAAATTTTATTATACATTATATATTTTACTACATATATTATTCCTTGCATTTTTTATTTTTATTTTATTATAAATTATGTATTATTTTATTATTCATTAATTGTGTAAAATTTTAATTTTTTAATTATTATTAAATAATAGTATATATATATTATCCTTATTTATATGATAGTTATCATATTATTAAATTATTATATTTTTATCACATATCATATATTATTATATATTATTCCTTATATTATCTTCCTTTTATTATATATTATTTCATTACTTATTATTTATTAGTATAAAAAATTAAATTTGTAACTTATTATAAACTAATACATATATTGTTATTATATATATTTAATGTCTATATTTAAAATTTACTACAAAATTTTGTTCTAATTTAACATCCTTTTTTATAAATATATCAAGCTACTATATTAAATAATATATATTTTTAAAATTTTTATTACTTATATGTTGCTTAATATTTTTTTATTGTTTTCATTTTGTTTTTTTATCTTTCTTTTATTAGGTATTGTTTTAACATGCTAATTTTATCTTATAAATTATTTGTTATTTATCATGTTATTTATTTATTGTTATGTATTCACGTGCAAATTGATCATTTTATGTTATTATTTTAAGAATATATTCGCATGAAATATTATTATGTATGTTTAATATTCATTATTCTTGCTTGCTTTGTACTTTTGTATGAAATGATAATGTGTATATTCATGTCATTTGTGATTATGTATGTATGGAATGTAAATTATATTGTGTGATTTATGTCATATTTACCATTTTCAACATTATATTTGCATGAAATGTTAAAATACGTAGTTTAATTAATCCAATATTGATCTTTTGTAATAGGTTAAATGCATCATCATTCTTTTAAAATTTTTATATTTCATTTAATCTAAAGGAATCTTAAAAAATAAGGCAATGTCTTTTGTATTTAGGAATTCGAGAAATAGTGCTCTAACATGCTGGGTTGCGATTTCCCGTTTGTCTAAATTTCTAAAGTATCCTTTTAATCGATTTTACAAATTACGAGATGATTTTTAGTTACGAAAGTTTGAGAATATCGTATCCAATCACGCTGGATGTGATGTTCGCATTCTTTTGGGATGAAAGAATTTCGATTTTCAACTCAAATTATTACGATTTTAAAAGAGATTTTATTGCTAAATTCTTTCAAGCTTTTAACATTAGGACAAAACTATTTAATTTGGTACCAATTTTGGGCGTTGCGAGGGTACTAACCCTTCCTCGTACGTAACCGACTCCCGAGCCCATTTTTTCATAATTTCGTAGACCAAAATCTTAAGTGCAAATATCACTGCTGCCAACTCTAAATCATGAGTCGGATAGTTCCCCTCATGAGGCTTAAGCTGTCGTGATGCATATACAACAACCTTACCCTCTTGCATTAACACGCAGCCCAAACCCACGTGTGATGCGTCACTGTACACACTAAAATCCTTCCCAGACTCCTGCTGAATCAACACAGGTGCTTCAGTCAGAATTTTCTTCAACTTCTCAAAAGCTTCCTGCTGCTTCTCAGTCCATACAAACGGTACTCATTTCCTTATGAGTTTTGTCAGAGGTACTACCATCACAGAAAAACCTTCCACAAACCTTCTGTAGTATCCTGCCAACCCTAGGAAACTTTGAATTTCCGACACCGTCCTAGGTGGCTTCCACTTCAAAATTGCTTCAATCTTTTGAGGGTCCACCTTAATCCCTTCGATAGAGACCATATGTCCTAAGAATGTTACCTCCCTCAACCAAAATTCACACTTGCTGAACTTCGCAAAGAGTTCCTTTTCTCTTAACACTCGCAGCACTATACGGAGATGCTCATCATGTTTCGCTTCAGTTTCAGAATATACCAAGATATCGTCAATAAATACGACTACAAACTGATCTAAAAATGGTTGGAACACACGGTTCATCAGATCCATAAATGCTGCAGGAGCGTTTGTCAGTCCAAATGGCATAACCAGAAACTCGTAATGACCATACCGAGTCCTGAATGTCGTCTTATGGATATCTACCTCCTTGACCCTTAACTGATGATATCTAGATCAAAGGTCGATCTTGGAGAATACATAAGCTCCTCTAAGCTGGTCGAACAGATCATCAATCCTTGGCAGTGGATACTTATTCTTAATCGTCAGTTTGTTCAACTGGAGATAATCAATGCACATCCGCATCGTACCATCCTTCTTTTTCACGAATAGCACCGGTGCTTCCCATGGAGACACGCTTGGCCTAATGAAGCCCCTATCCAACAACTCTTGAATTCGAGCCTTTAACTCCACTAACTCCTTTGGTGCCATCCTATACGGTGCGATGGACACTGACGCCGTTCCAGGCAACAAATCTATTCCAAACTCAACTTCTCGGTTTGGAGGCAATCTTGGAAGCTCCTCTAGAAAAACATCTTGGAACTCCTTTACGGTCCTAACCTTATCCACTGTCAGTCCCTCCTCTTCCGACTGACTTACAAATGGCAAATAGGCCTCACAACCTTTCCGAATCCACTTTTCGGCTCTTAATGCCGATACCACATTGGACAAATAATGCATTTGCTCACCTATCACCATAACCTCCTCATCCTTTGTGGTCCTTAACACCATTCGTTTAGCAGCACAATCCAGGGTCGCCTTATGTTTAACAAGCCAGTCCATTCCCAAAATGAGATCAAACTCTCCGAACGATAACTCCATCAGATCTCCAGGGAAAATCCTACCTTGAGTTTCTAAGGGTACATCCCTATACAGTTTGTCTACCCTAACCGAGTTACCCAAAGGACTTAGTACAGATACCCCACTCACAATCTCCTCAGAGCAGTCCAAGTTGTCCATAATCCGTTCTGTGGCCTCCAACCAATATTTCGCCACATTCGGGGCTATACCAGACACACCCCTAAAGATCTCCGCTCCGTTAGCCCGAAGTCGTTCAAAAATAGATCCCCGAACTCTATTGCCCGTACTTGCCCCGGCAACCCTTTCCAGAACACGAAACATTGCCTGTGACAGGGCATCATCCTCGGCACCGCGGTCATGAGACTCTACCTCTGTTGCCGGTGGTACTGGTACATCCACCGCCAGCATATGTCCCGAAGACGAAGATCTCGCTCGAGCACTTCCTCGGCCCCGTCCACGGCCTCTTCCACGAACGGCTCTTGTACTCATATCGTATTATCTTGATTACAAATTTTTATGCATTAATTAATATTCCAGTGTTTATTACAGATGTTTTATGAATCAGACAGTAGTTTAGAGTTTGTTTTCGCAGAATCAAGTCTAGCTACAATTTCGATCTCTTATCGATTTTCCTATGGTTTCAGTATCATCCTATCTAGAGTATCCTAATAGGGTTTGATGATGACGATAATTTAGGAAAATATTCAGAAAAGTTCAGAGTAATACTTACAGGCTTGGGCCGGAGATTCGGAATGCCACATTCAAAAGATCTAAATTTTGAAAATCGCATTTTTTGCAAAAAAAAAAATTATTTTTGAAAATCTTTGTTTTTTTGTAAACCCATTCCACAGCCGAGTTGCTGCAACCTAGGCTCTGATACCACTAAATGTAGCACCCCAAACCCGGCCCAGTCATTAAGGCCGAATCTGAAGTGCCACTTTGAAGTAAAAAACCCATGTTCCCTTTTTAGTGTTTTAAAAAGCCGACTTTTGTCAAACTAACCAAGTGAATGGAAGCTGGGCACCAGGTAGGTATCCATAACAGTGGAGGTGAGCCATGAAGGCTGCTTAAATACCAAGCTCCCTTCGGATCCAATCTTAGACATGCATACCGCCATTGCCACACCTTAACGTCATGGATATTTCTAGGAAACCAATTTGATTAAGTCATTTTTAGGAAAAGTGATTAATTTTGGAAAATACTTTCATTGCGGAAGCTTTGCTTGTTGTCGTGTTATTTTGATATCAATTGTTGTTTTTGAAAACGCACCCTAAAGCTATCCAATTTCAACAGTTAAAATAAGTAATACCTATCTTAGTAATACATATTAAAACCATCAAAAATAATTAAGCGGCCTTATTACATTTAAAACCCAAAACTTCAAACGTAAATAAAAGGATGTCCAGTTCAGGAAGAAAATCAAACTTTCGAGCGGGTGGCCACTCAATTTCTTCACGACTCAAGCCTACTATGGTTGGGGATTACTGCGTGGATGAAAATAAAAGGGGTGTGTTTGGGAAACTCGGTGTGTAAGGAAAACCCATTCAAAGCCCAAGTCACTCAAGCCTATTGGGCCTAAGCCCATTCAGTATACAGTGGTATTGGGCGAGCCCTTTTCAGATTACAATAAAGCGGGCCTTAGCCCTTATTCAGATAACAATGATGGCCCTAGGCCATTTCAAAATACATGCAACATCAATAACATATGCAAGCCCATTTGGGGAAACTACTCAACCCACCAACCACTACACTCTACCCGTACCAACCATACACTCCATGTGAGGATAGCTCAACCCACCCAAATTTAACACTCCACAGCTTCTGACATTGTTTGCTCGATTAACAATAAATTGAGGCAAAGCCTCCAAGACGTGGACAAGCCACTTTCAGTACTTCCTCCGTCAATATCTCAATCCCATGCATCGATAATAACAACATGGCATGCAAGAAATAACAACGATCAAACATGCATTTGAGTCAATTTAACCCTAGGGGTATTTGGTAATTTATCTCCTAAGGGTAAAGCGTAAATTTTCCACAAGGTATTTCAGAATTTATCTATTTTAGGGTTTTTCATGCATATTCCTACCTTTAACGTACTACGAGAATCACGCATCGAGGGTTCTTACCGAATTGGGCCGTTGGCCCATCATTCCAATTTTGGCCCATTAAGCCCAAAAATATCGAGGGCACGTAAATCATGCACTTTGCAGTCCAAACATTGCAGCTTACCAAAAACATTAATCGATTTACCTCACGAGCATTCGTACACTCGCAAATCTACAAAATACCAGTTTTCGGCATTTCGGATTTTCGACTTTTGCCGATCTAGACTAAGAAAGAGGGTGTTAGTTACACACCTGTTTGCGACGATATGCTGACGAGATCCACACATGAACTGCCTACAATTTGATTACTAACACGTTAATCTAACTATTCAAATACGAACTATGTATTAACCCCTCACAATATTCGGCCAACCACACCTACAGATCATAGTAAGCTTATAAGAAAACAATAAGTAACTCATTAACAAAATTTTGTCAATGTTTACCACATAATCAAAATTTCACTGCAAGCTGTCTTCCTGAGCAACAGTCACTAAATTATTTATAACTGGAGCTTCGAAACTCCAAATCAAGTTCCATTAATTTTCCCTGAAAATAGACTCATATATATTCTATCCATAAAATTTTTAGAATTTTTGGTATGGCCAATCAATACCAGATTTTTCTTAAAATTTCCCATGTTTCACTGTTTGACTAATCTGACCACTCTTCATTACGAATCAAATTTCTCATTGTACAGAATTCAAAATATGTTCTCGTTTATTCCATTTGAAACTAGACTCATTAATCTTTAATTACATAATTTATGCAGCTTCTAACTCATCTCCCACAATTTATGGTGATTTTCCAAATTCACGTTACTGCTGCTGTCCCAAGCAGATTTATTACCAAATCACTCTTTCACACATAACTTGCATGCATGTTATTTAAACATGTATATCACCAATCAATCATCACATATCTATGATTTTACTTAAGTATAATCTCCATTTCATCATTTTAAAGAACAACATGTTAGCCGATTTTTCCCTTTAGCATCTAAGGCACATGCATGTTCATTTGTTTGGCTCAACTTCACCTATCTTCCATTTTTCATCAAAAGAACATGAAACAACAACCATTTCCTTCATTTTAATTCATGACCAAATGCTCACAACACAACCAAAAACCAAAATATGCTTCAAGAGTTAAGGTAGAATCAAGAAGAACTCATGAACATCAAGATAGAAGCAAACTACCATGAACTTACCTTCAATTTTCTTCCCCAAGTGACCGAACATTCAAGAGCTTTCTCCTCTCCTTTTCTCTTCTCTAACTTTAGGCTATGATGAACAAAGATGGACAAAACTTTGTTCTTTTCACCCCTTTTTCTTTTAATAAAATTTCATATTTCATCCATTTAATTCTTTAATACAAAAGACATGAAATGCCCATCATGGAACATTTACCTAATCCATTATCATGGAACATTTACCTAACCCATTATCATGGAATATTTACCTAATCCATTATCATGGAACATTTACCTAACCATTATCAATTTGTACCATGAATTATGGATATCAAGTGCTCATATTGTCTACAACAACATGATGGCTAGCCACTTCATGTAAAATGGGAGGTTTGTCATGCAAATCCTCCTATTTTGCACTCCTATTTATTTGGCCATTTCAATTTAGCCTATAGCATTTTCAAACATTTTCACATAGGTCCTATTTCATAATTTCACTCACAAATGACAAAATCAAAGCATGAAATTTTGCCAACATTCACGAAATTCCGAAAATTGGGCGTTACATTATACATATTATTTATAAATTTTGTTATACATTATATATTTTACTACATATATTATTCCTTGCATTTTTATTTTTATTTTATTATAAATTATGTATTATTTTATTATTCATTAATTGTGTAAAATTTTAATTTTTTAATTATTATTAAATAATAGTATATATATTATCCTTATTTATATGATTGTTATCATATTATTATATTTCATTATATTTTATTTATATTTTTATCACATATTATATATTATTATATATTATTCCTATATTATCTTCCTTTTACTATATATTATTTCATTACTTATTATTTATTAGTATAAAAAATTAAATTTGTCACTTATTATAAACTAATACATATATTGTTATTATATATATTTAATGTCTATATTTAAAATTTACTACAAAATTTTGTTCTAATTTAACATCCTTTTTTATAAATATATCAAGCTACTATATTAAATAATATATATTTTAAAATATTTTATTACTTATATATTGCTTAATATTTTTTTATTGTTTTCATTTTGTTTTTTTATCTTTCTTTTATTAGGTATTGTTTTAACACGCTAGTTTCATCTTATAAATTATTTGTTATTTATCATGTTATTTATTTATTGTTATGTATTCACGTGCAAATTGATCATTTTATGTTATTATTTTAAGAATATATTCGCATGAAATATTATTATGTATGTTTAATATTCATTATTCTTGCTGCTTTGTACTTTTGTATGAAATGATAATGTGTATATTCATGTCATTTGTGATTATGTATGTATGGAATGTAAATTATATTGTGTGATTTATGTCATATTTACCATTTTCAACATTATATTTGCATGAAATGTTAAAATACGTAGTTTAATTAATCCAATATTGATATTTTGTAATAGGTTAAATGCATCATCGTTCTTTTAAAATTTTTATATTTCATTTAATCTAAAGGAATCTTAAAAAATAAGGCAATGTCTTTTGTATTTAGGAATTCGAGAAATAGTGCCTTAACATGCTGGGTTGCGATTTCCCGTTTGTCTAAATATCTAAAGTATCCTTTTAATAGATTTTACAAATTACAAGATGATTTTTAGTTACAAAAGTTTAAGAATATCGTATCCAATCACGCTGGATGTGATGTTCGCATTCTTTTGGGATGAAAGAATTTCGATTTTCAACTCAAATTATTACGATTTTAAAAGAGATTTTATTGCTAAATTCTTTCAAGCTTTTAACATTAGGACAAAACTATTCAATTTGGTACCAATTTTGGGCGTTGCGAGGGTGCTAACCCTTCCTAGTACATAACCGACTCCTAAGCCCGTTTTCTCATAATTTCGTAGACCAAAATGTTTTATAAAGTGATCCAATCACACTTTAAAAGACTGGTGGCGACTCCTGTTTTCAAAATACCCCTCCCCATTTAAAGAAGAGGTTTCGACAGCTTGGCGACTCCACTGGGGAACAATAAGAGAGTCAAGCCAAGAAATTGATTATTTTCTGTCTTAATTTCGGAAGTTTGGAAAATTTTACATATATTGATCTTTTTACATATGTTTGCTGCATATGTTTGTTATCTTGTTTCCGCACACATTGCATTTGCATGACCGCTGTGGTCGCACCCCTAAGTGGGAGTGAGAAGCTACGCTTTCGTGAGGTTTTCACCTCCGTATGAGCTAGTGGACTGCTTTCGGGGTACTGTACCTATGTCTTCGTGAGATTTTCATCTCCGCATAGCCATAGGGAAATGTGTCCCCCTGAACTGAACTTGGTCTATATGAGCCTATAATGGGTGAGGACCGAGGAATCTGCTGGTTCAGGTACCCTTGCTTTAGAATTGAAACGCATATAGTGAGATTTAAGTGCTTACCCAAGGGAGTAGAGTGATAACCTTTAGTAAGCTATCCTTATAAGTGCTTGTTTGTTATACTTTCATATGATACTGACTTACTTTATTTTGCTATCATTGTATGTCACTCAACATTTAAAGGTGTCGATTCACGGTTCGATTTCTAGATTAGAAAGTTTTGTAACGAGGAATGAATATCTTGATAAAGTAGAGGACAATGCCTCTGTTTGTAACTGGTCAGAGAAAACCTAGTTAGAGAAAAGAGATAGTATTACCGAGGGATATACCTCAGAGTTATGGGACTTCACTCGTATTAATTTGACACAGAATGAGTTTCAGGAGTTGAGAGACATTTGGGCCCAATGGGATGACAAGGCTAAGCAACTTTTCTATCAGAATTATGGAGATCTTCCCTATTTTCTAGACATTAAGGTAGATAAACATCTGTTTCGAGCTATGGTACAATTTTAGAACCCTGCCTATAGTTGTTTCACGTATGGAGAGGTAGACTTAGTCCCTACTTTGGAGGAGTATACGACCTTGCTTCGCTGCCCAAAAATTCAAGGTAACAAAGCTTATGTTAGAGCTGCTAATCCCCTAACTTTCGTGAAGAAATTAATGATGATTACAGGGGTGAGTGAATAGTGGGCCACAGCTCGAATCCAACAAAAGGGTGATAGCAAATGCATTACGTGGGCAAGTTTGAGGGATTTGATATTGGCATACCCAGATGTGAAGAAGACGGTTGATGTCTTGGCCTTAAGTAT
The DNA here is from genome assembly GCF_025698485.1 of Gossypium arboreum. Lineage (NCBI taxonomy): Eukaryota > Viridiplantae > Streptophyta > Magnoliopsida > Malvales > Malvaceae > Gossypium > Gossypium arboreum. Next base: position 47,307,873 of record NC_069079.1, read on the forward strand.
GTATGGATTGATGATTTTCCCAAAAGCTATGGGGCACATAGATGAGGCAGTTGCAGATCTATTCGATCGAGTTAGTAAACAGAACACGCCTGTGCCTGCAATCCTAGCGAGACGTTTAGATCTTTGAGTGCATGTCGGAGAGCTGGTGAAGGTAGATTCATTGGATGTGCGCAGTTGTTGTTAGTTTGGTTCCACAGTCATTTTTGGAAGGTAGATAAAGTTCTGTGTCGAGTGTTCTTCAAAGACTATTCTTCGCTAAAGGAAGCAGTAGCTACATCAAGGAGGGATGACATTACAGAGGAAAGGTGGATAGAAATACTTCAGAACCTCTGAGAAGAAGATGTTATGTGGAAAGCCCTTGAATGACCCCTAGCGAAATTCTTTATCGATGCGGAAGCTTTGATTGGGTACCTCTTCCTGGAATTTGGGGAGTCGTTGGTTATACACCATTACTTGTCCTAAGGCAATACAAGGTGGAGCAGTTTATACCCACAACACAAGGGCTAGCTCAGAGTGACTTCTCATATAAAGGGGAACACTATAAGAAGAAGATGCGAGAAATTGCCGAGGCTTGGAAAAAGGTTTACTACGTGAAGATTCTGACTAAAGGTCCGACGTCAACTCTTGAATACAAAGGGTGGTTTGGTAAGAGGGTCAATGATAACATCCTTAGACCGAGTTTGAGGGCTGCTCGATCAATGGCAGAGAATTTACGAGTGATTCCATCAGAGTTAGAGGTCATAAATCAAGAGTTAGAAAGGAAGAGTTTGGAGCTTGGAAGAAAGATAGAGAGGCTCAAGGAGGAAAAGATGTTCCTAATCTTAGACGTTGATGTTCAGAAAATCGAGGTCGAAAAAGTAAGGAAAGAAAAGAGAAAGATTAAGGAAGACCGAGATGATTTGAAGACACAGTATAAGAAGACACAACTATCATTGACGAGAGCTGGATTGAGGAAGTCTTCAGAACAGTGGCAACAAGAGGTTCAAGAAGAAAGAGCCAAAGCCGAGTAGTAGGAGAAGAAGTTCCAAGAGATGCAGTCGTGTAATCAGGCCCTAGAGAAGGAGAATCAAGGATTAAAAACTAAGGTAACTGAGCTGGGACGATCCCTTCATCATCACCTAAGTCGTAACTTTGCGGTCGAGTTAAAGGCAAGCCTGGATAAGATCGAGGAAATGAAGCACAATATTGGAGGGTTGGAAGCAGCACTACAAGACTGTGAGCTACGGATTGAGCAGCTCGAGGCAAGAGAAGAACATTGGAAGGGAGAGCTTCACCATTTTCAGGATCAAGTCAGAGATAGGAACTACCTCATGGGAGAAGGTATAGCACAGATTCGAGAGGTTGCTGATCATTTGCAAGACCTGGCGGCGCAAGCTAATATGTTAAGTACAAAGTATGAGTTAGTGTCAAATAGAGGTTTAGAGTTAGCTTCGTTATTGAATAGGGTTAAAACTTTGGGCCTGAGGGCAAAGGCGTACTTGTAATCCATTTTGTGTAAAGATTTTTGTTTCTTAAATAACGTTTTCTAAAAGAAATTGAATCAGAAGCGATATCTTTTTACATTCATGCATTTACATCTCATCGCATCATATGCATCCAAATTTATAGAAAGACCCTAATTAGCTAAAATTAATAGGGAGAAAGAGAGTAAGAGAAAGAAAATCTGGAAGCAACATATCCTTACGATACATGCGCTAAGTCAAAGAATATGGATCAAAGACTTGAACAAATTCAGAAAGAAATGCAGAAGCAATTACAAGAGTGTAGCGACGTAAAAAAAAATTTAGTTTTGGGGTCGCTAATTGTGGCGATTTATTAAACGTTTGAAAACCAACTTTCAATTTTATTAAAAAGGGAGTCGCCACCGATCCTTTTTATAGGTGTGATCGGACACCATAGATCTCTTAAAATAAATAAAAGGCTGAGTTTTGGTCTATGTTAAAATCAGAGAAAAATTTGGGTTCGGGAGTCGGTTACGCGCGAGGAAGGTATTAGCACCCTCGCGACGCCCAAAATTGGTATCTCATAAACACGTGTTGTCTTAATTTTCAAAAAATACGAGTTTAGTGTAAATTTAATTGTAATCCGATTAAAAAGACGAGAAATTTTTGGTTTATTCCGGTTTTTGAGAATGGTATATCGCTTTAACACGAGTCAATTGACATTCACCCAACATAGTGATGAACTCGATGACTTAATGTTAAATCGATATATTGCCTTGATTATTGAAATTAATTAGCAAAACATGTACGGGATTTTGAAATAACGTGAAGTAAATTAGAATAAATAAATGGAAGAATTTAAACATTTTGAAACGAACATCGTAATATGGTAAAAATTTTTAAAGATACTAACAATACGTATAAAATTAGATATGATCACAATATTGAATACTGAACACGTAATGAATATACATATGTAGAATGACATTAAGAATATACACATAAAACATATACGTATAGGTAGTGATAATATTAGAAATATATTATATATATTTTTGAACCATACAGATGATGAAAATATAAGGCCTCAGAGACATACACGTAATGATACTAAATATATGCATACTAGATATATATACACATAGTATAAATGTACATACATAATATATATTAGGAATACTATGAACATAAAAGTGTATTTATATTAACAATAATAATAATGTATGTACACCAAATAATAACATATATGTGACAATAATGAAAATAATGAATATAAGAATAAATAATATGACATACGAAAATAATACAAATAAAGAGCACATGTATATACATATGTACGATAAAACACGGATGTTAATTATATAATAAAGTATAATAATGAATGGCATGATATACGAAAACAAAAAGCACACATAGGTATGTATAATAAAATATGTATACTAATATATAACAAAACATAAAAAATGCTAAAACATATGTATAATATATAAGGGTATACGAGAATATATCTTATACATAAAGTGATATGAAATATACATGTGTAATATAATATTAAAATATTAAAATATATGATACATATAAAGTATAGTATTAAGAACACAAAAACATATGTAATGCTAAAACATTTGAGTAATATATACTCATAAAAGAGAACTAGTAATAATATCATTTAGATATATACAAATATATTAAATATGTATACGTACTATAAATGTAAATATATACGAACATAAACTAATAATAATAACAATGATGATTTCATTGGAATACAAAAGAAACAAGCATATTATTAATAAACTATTAAAATAAAGTGAGTAAAATATAAATATATATATATATATATATATATTTATACGCATTTAAAGAAAAGTATTTATTAATACCTAATAATAATAATAATAATAATAATAATAATAATAATAATAATAATAATAATAATAATAATAATAATAATAATAATAATAATAATAATAATAAAAAACATGGATATTTAAAAATAAAAAAGCGAAAAGGACTAAAATTAAATCAAAAACAAAGTTATGGGGCTAATTTAAAAAGAAAATAAAAGAAAGGATCGATTTGAGCGCGAGAAAATGTGGGGGTCAGACCGTAATAATTCCATTTCCTCAAAACGCATAGCGATGTGGGGACCAGATTGCAAAGAACGCTAAATAACGGGCCAAATTAAAAGCAAGAAAAATCGATTGCAAACACACGAAAAGCGGAAGGGCTGATTAGAAATAGCCCTTCCGCATTTAAAACACGCGGATCTCGTTTGGGTCGGGTCGACCCGACCCACCCTTGAAACGACGTCGTTTTATGTATTATGGGGGGACCAAACGGTGCGTTTGGTCCCCTATAAAAGATAAAAAATTTTAAAAAATTCATTAGGGAAGGGGAGAAAGAAAAAAAAGGAGAGGAGAAGAGAGAAAAGGGAGAGGAGAAAGGAGAAAGGGGATCGCGCCAGGGTCGCTTCGGCGGTGGTTTGACGGTCACCGGACCCTCGCCGGCCAAGACATGACGCCGCCGGAAACTGAAAAAGGTTAGATTTTTTTCCTTTTTTTTATTTTGTTATTTTATTATATTTTTTTGATATGTATATGCGTATGAAATCGGCCAAAAATGAAAATAAAAAAAAACAATCACCTTAGATCGGTTCCGATTTTAGCTCCTGATTTGTTGATCTTGGTTGCTTCAAAAAGGCTTGTTTTTGTATTATAATTCCTATATATTTCTCGACCTTTTTTAGCCAAAAAAAGAACCCTTTTACAGTGTTTCATTCGACTTTTTATAGCCTGTTTTTGTTACACTCTTATTAATATTTTTTGCTGTTCTCTTCTGCTTTGCTTGTCTGTTGTTTTTGCAGGGCATGGAGGACCAGACGCGTGCATGGAAGCATGTGACGGTATGGGACTGTTGTAGTGAGGGTATGGGGCTGTTGTAGTGGGGTATGGGGTTGCTTCATGGTTGCGGCACAAGTGAGGAGGCAAGTGGGATGCTGAGTAGGCTAGGGTTTCTGAAACCCTAAGTCTGGAGTTTGGGCTTCTGGGCCTGGGTCAAGTGTTGGGTTTTGGGTAGTTGGGCTAAGGTTTGGGTAGGGGTTTTAGTGTATTGAAATGGATCAATCGGGTTTGGGTTGTAAAAGGGGTAAATGGGTTTGTAATGGGTTTAATTAAAAATGGGTTTGGTATTAGTGGGCCAAAATTGGCCTACTACAGCTGCCCCTCTTTGCTCATTGTCGTGTAACGGGAATGGAGCAAAGACATAATGAAAGGCCAATTTTGCTTGGTCTTGCTGAGTCTTGACTTCATTGGTGCTCTTTTTGTTCAGATAGTCTCCTTCCAGTCCCTCGCATCTTGTAGCTTTAGTTCATTCTACAGTGACTTCAAAGAGATAGAAACTTGTATCTTCAATCTACTCGTATCTTTAGGGATGTAAGATCCGTCATGATCTGGCTCTTCGCAATTTCAGAGAGATGAGATCTGATATCTTCAATATGTTCCGCTACAACTTCAGGGAAGTGAGGTTTATGGTCTTTTCTTCTGCAACTTCAGAAAGGCAAGATTTTATATCCTCGATCGCTTCATCGCAACTTCGAGGAGACCAGACTTGCAACTTTGACCGCTTCACTTGCACTTCAGTTATCCAAATCGGTGTCTTTCATCAGCTCCAATCTTTATTCTTTGCTTGGCATGTGATCCTCTCGCAACATGAGTTGATTTTTGAAACAACAATAATTAAGAATACCTCAGCGTGACCTAAGGCTCGTCTCACTTCTCGCAGTTTAAGTCAAAATTTGAAACATAAACTAAAAATACTTCAGCGTGTGGCTTGAGGCTCGACTCACCTCTCACAATATGAGTTAATTTTTGAAAAAACAAAAAGGTATAACTCAACTCTCGCAATATGAGTTGCTTTTTGAAAAACAGAAATTAAAAGGCTCAACTCACCTCTCGCAATATGAGTTGATTTTTGAAAAAAACCGGAATTGGAAAGTAGAAATTGAAAATACCTCAATGTGTCCCGTGACTCAACTCACCTCTCGCAATATGAGTTGATTCTTTCAAAAACATAATAATGAAAATAGAAATTGAAAATACCTCGGCGTGACCTGAGGCTCAACTCACCTCTCGCAATATGAGCTGATTTTGAAAAAGTAGAAATTAAAAGGTTCAACCCGCCTCTACTTAATATGAGTTGATTTTTGAAAAACAAAATTAAAATTACCTCATCGTGTCTCGAGGCTCAACTCACCTCTTGCAATATGAGTTGAAATTAAAACAAAAAAATTAAAAATACCTCAGCGTGCCCCGAGGCTTAACTCACCTCTCGCAATATGAGTTGATTTTGGAACATAAATTGAAATTACCTCAACGTCTTGAGGTTCAACTCACCTCTCGCAATATGAGCTGATTTTTGAAACAACGGGAATTAAAAATACCTCAACGTGACTCGAGGCTTGACTCACCTCTCATAATATGAGTCAATTTTTTGAAATATAAACTAAAAATACCTCGGCAGTGACACGAGGCTCAACTCATTTCTCGCAATATGAGTTGATTTTTGAAAACATGAATTAAAGATACCTCGAGTACCCAAAACATCTCATCCGGTGGAACTCATGTGTCTTTTCCTTTGATTCAATACAACTATCATCACGTCCTTTGCTCTATTGGATTAATCAGATATGCCATGCATGATGTTATTATGATATGCACATGTTTGTCTTAAATGCCTTTATGCCTACATGATTATACAGTGTTCCTTAAGCATGTTTGTCGTATGTCCTTTTCGTCACGATTCTTGTGATGGTCCGCATTCATTACTTCGGCTCTTGACTTTCTCTTTACGCCATGTACCCGTCTTCAAGCTTCACGAGTAATCGACATTTCTCAGATAACGCTCTTTTGCCCCTTGTTGAACTTTGTTATTGCTTTGAGGCTCTTTATCAAATTTTCATCCAGGTAATGCTTATCATTTCTTTTGTTTAGAGTATGTCATTTCACTATTTATCATTAAATAAACACATAATGAGATGCATGAAAATGGTCAGGTAGGGACAAAAAGGATATCTCATACTCCTTTATTTCAAATGTGGTAAACAAAGAAAGTTAACCAATGATAGTACAAATGTACAAGGAAGAGATCGTATTCAACGGATACAAATGCTTTAGATATTCGACACATGAACTCTTCACGTTCCTCAATCAAGAATCTTTTAGAGTCTGCTCCTTGCGTAGAAGATTTGAGCTTTCAGATATGCTTCAAATCTGTAGTCTCACCGTTTGTCGTGCAGTTTAAAACGCCTTGCCTTGTGTTTAATATTTGCTTCATTAGAACGCCTCTCGGTTTCCATCCTAATCTTTTGTGTTTAACCAAAGCGCCTTTTCGGTTTTCGCTCGATCCCTTTTTTCTTTTTTTTCCTTTTTTTTTAGATGCCCTTTTCGGTTTTCATCTCAAGCATAATATTTCTTCACTTGCATCTGAGTTCACTGGATTCGTAGCTCCTTCCCATCCATCTCGGTAAGGATCAAAGCTCACTTTGAGAATGCCTTTTTACAATGTATGGTCCTTCCCAATTTGGTGCCCATTTTCCTCGCAGGTCTTTTTGTATTGGGAGAATCTTTCTCAAAGACGAGTTCTCCTTCATGGAATTCTCTTGGTCGTACCTTCTTGTCATGGGTCGCGATCATTCTCTTTTGGTACATTTGCCCGTGACAAATTGCCCTTAGACGTTTTTCTTCAATAAGGTTCAATCGATCATATCGAGCTCGAATCCATTCGCTTCTTCTAACTTTGATTCCATCAATACTCGCAGAGAGGGGATCTCAACCTCGATAGGTAGCACAACTTCCATTCCATAGACTAGAGAGAAAGGAGTTGCTCCCGTAGATGTTCGCACAGATGTGCGATATGCAAACAAAGCAAATGGAAGTTTCTCGTGCCAATCTTTATATGTTTCAGTCATTTTCCCAATGATCCTCTTAATGTTCTTGTTAGTCGCTTCAATGATTTCGCTCATCTTTGGGCGATAGGGCGAGGAATTATGATGCTTTATTTGGAACTGCTCGCACACTTCTTTCATCATTTTATTGTTCAGATTCGTGGCATTATCTGAAATGATTCTTTCAGGCAAACCATACCAGCAAATGATTTCCTTTTTCAAAAACTTGCACACTACAGTCTTCGTCACATTGGCAAACGAAGCAGCTTCTATCCATTTTGTGAAGTAATCGATAACCACAAAAATGAATCGATGTCCATTTGATGCTTTTGGAGAAATTGGCCCTATAACATCCATGCCCCACATAGAAAAAGGCCACGGAGAATTCATGACGTGAAGGGGCGAAGGGGCTACATGAATTTTATCGCCATAGATTTGACATTTGTGGCATTTTCTAGCAAAACTAATACAGTCGCTTTCCATCGTCAACCAGTAGTAACCGAGTCTCATAATCTTTCTGGCCATACTGAAACCATTGGCATGTGTCCCACAGATTCCTTCATGGACATCTTCAAGTATCTTTTTGGCTTCGACATCATCCACGCATCTCAAAAGTACTTGATCCTTTCCTCTTTTATACAGGATATCCCCATCAAGAACAAATCCCGCTGCCATTCTTCTGATTGTTCTTTTGTCGTTCTCATTCACTTGTTCTGGATAGCTTTGATTCTTGATATATTCTAAGATATCATGGAACCATGGTCGTCCATCTGCCTCTTTCTCAATGCTACAACAGTGTGTAGGGACCTCGTATATGCTCATTTTTAGGGGCATTATTTCTGCTTCTTTACTTGCTTTGAACATTGAAGCCAAAGTGGCCAGGGCATCAGCCAGTTGGTTCTCTTCTCGTGGAAAGTAATGAAAAGTTATTTCTTTGAATTCCTTGGTCAATCCAGCCACTAAATCGCTGTACTTAATCAATTTTGAGTCCCTCACTTCCCACTCTCCACGGATTTGGTAAATCACTAGGGCTGAGTCCCCGTACACCTCCAAGATCTCGATGTTTCGTTCGATAGCTACATGAAGCCCCATGATACAGACCTCATATTCTACGATATTATTGGTACAGAAGAAGTTCAGTCTTGCGGTGAACGGATAATGATTCCCGTCTGGTGATACCAGGATTACTCCAATTCCATGCCCTAGAGCATTTGACGCACCATCAAAGCACATCTTCCATGACTTCTCTTTTGATGACTCTGATTCTATTTCTGTAATACACATTAAGTCTTCGTCTGGGAAATCGAATCTTAAAGACTCATATTCCTCTGTCATTCGTGTTTCTAAGAAGTCGGCTATTGCGCTCCCTTTTATTGACTTCTGATTTACATAGGCAATGTCATATTCTGAAAGGAGGATCTGCCATCGCGCCATTCTTCCTGATAGTGCCGGCGATTCCATCATGTATTTTATTGGGTCCAGCTTTGAAATTAGCCATGTCGTGTGATACAACATATATTGTCTGAGTCTCCGAGCTACCCAAACCAGAGCGCAACAATATTTCTCAATGGACGAATATTTTGCCTCATAATCAGTGAACTTTTTGCTGAGGTAGTAGATCGCTTTTTCTTTCTTTCCTGACTCGTCGTGTTGCCCTAGTATGCAACCCATTAAACTTTCGAACACAGTCAAATACAAAATCAATGGTCTTCCAGAGTCGGCGGTACTAGTCTTCGGAGGATCGGACAAATATTGTTTTATCTTATCAAAGGCCACCGGCATTCCTCGCTCCATTCTCCGGGTTATGTTTTCAAGAAGCCGAAAGATTGGGTCGCATTGGTTGGTAAGTTGAGCGATAAATCGGGCGATGTAGTTTAATCTCCTAAAATCCTCTAACTTCCTTTTGCGTGCGCGGAGGTGGTAATTCTTGGATGGCTTTTATTTTATCTGGATCAACTTCGATACCTCTTTCACTAACGATGAAGCCTAGCAACTTTCCCGAGGTAGCCCCAAATGTACATTTGGCTGGATTAAGCTTTAGCTGAAACTTTCTCAGCCTTTCGAACAACTTCTTGAGGTTCACTACATGCTCTTCTTCTCCTCGAGATTTAGCAATCATATCATCGACGTAGACCTCTATTTCTTTATGCATCATGTCATGGAATAACGCCACCATAGCCCTCGATATGTTGCCCCAAAGATTCTTTAACCCGAATGGCATCACCTTGTAGCGTAACGTTCCCCACATTGTTATGAAGGTAGTTTTCTCCATATCCTCGGGGCCATCTTGATCCGATTATACCCCGAGAATCCATCCATGAAAGAAAACAATGAATGTTTTGTCAGGTTGTCCACCAACGTGTCAACATGTGGCAAGGAAAATTATCTTTGGGCTTGCTCGATTCAGTCACGGTAATCCACGCACATTCGTACTTTGCCATCTTTCTTTGGTACCGAGACTATGTTAGCCACCCATTCTGGATATTTGGAGGCTTGTAGGAAGCCAGCACAAATTGCTTCTTGACTTCCTCTTTTATTTTCAACAAACATTTCGGCCTCATCCGTCTTAATTTTTGCTGGATGGGCTTGGATTCTGGCTTTAATGGGAGCTTATGGACCACTAAATCTTCGTCTAGCCCTGGCATGTCCTGGTATGACCATGCAAAAACATCTTTGTACTCGCGAAGTAAAGCTATCAAATTATGCCTGGTGCTCGCTGAAATAGAAGTCCCAATCTTCACTTCTTGTTTCCTTTCTTCAGTGCCCAAATTTATTATTTCCACAGATTCCTCATGAGGCAAAATCTGTTTATCCTCCTGTTCCACCATTCTTAACAATTCAGGAGACGAGACGTAATCTTTAGCATTTTCTTCGGCTTCAAATTCTCCTAAGCAAACAGCCTTCTCAAAATCAATTTCAAGATTCGTAACGGGCTTATTCATGTCGTCAATATCTGAGCACCTGAAAGTTGAATGGAAAAGGAAGCTATAGGGGGACATCTAAGTATTGGAAACAACAAACAAAATGTTATGTCATGGCAATGAAGCAAATGTAAGGATAGGCTATGAAATGAGAAAATGATTATGAAATTAGTGATAATGCGAAAAATCGTGACAAAATGCATCTTCATTGATATTCATTTAAATGATAAAGAGCGAATGCAAGCTCTTACAAAAGAATTCTATTATATCTAAGGACACAATAGAAGGTTAATGTTTAGCATTACTCTGAAGACTTATAAACTACAAGAAGCTCCTCAGCAATCAATTGTTCAACATGAAACCGGGGAGGGCAAGGGCGATCATCGAGACATCTTTACTTGCACCAGACTTCTTTGTCAATGACATTTATATCGACATTCGAAAACCCCTTTCAATTAACCCCAAAGATGTTTCGTGGATCATCTTGTCCGGGTACATCATTCCCGCAGATGTAAATGTTTTTGACAAAGGAGGGTACTCTATTGGTTCCCATTCTGGTTCTCGGCCCAAAGTTCTTGCAATTCTTCTCTCTTGATCCTTCTTCCACTGTCTCCTTCTTTGACGCATGTCAGGCTGGAACCCCAAACCGTATCGGGCCTTGTGGTGCACTGGCTTTAAAGCCCTAACTATTCCTTGCAAATGTCTCCCTAAACCTCTTCTCGCACGAGCTCCCCTTCCTACGGTCAACTTGACACCCATTCTGGTATTTCTCGATAGTTTTGGCATCGAATTTCGCTTCCTTTAGCGATGAAAGTGGCATTGACGAATTCAAGGGATCGAAGGAACATTCCATCGCGTTCTTGCTTACTTCCGTGTATGGCGATCGCGAAATAGATGCGACAATGTCTTCTTCGCCTCGATCGTGACCAAACAGACCATCCATGACAAATTTCACCTTTTGATGGAGGGATGATGGGACTGCTCCAGCAGAATGGATCCAAGGTCTTCCCAAAAGGCAGTTATAAGAGGGTGTAATGTCCATGACTTGGAACTCGACATCATAAATGTAAGGGCCCACTTCCAAAGGGATTTCGATCTTTCCCATGACTTCGCGCCTCGTCCCGTCGAATGCCCTTACCGTGGAATGATAGGGCCTTAAGTATGACAAATCCATCGGTATTCTGGAAAGCGTAGCCAATGGCATAACATTTAACGTTGACCCATTATCGATGAGTACGTTCGGTATTATGTAGCCCTTACAGCGGGTCGTGATATGCAGCGCTTTCACCGAGCCTCTACCATTTAGCGGTACCTCATCATCACTAAAAGAGATGAAGTTGTCTGCATTCAGATTGTTTACCCACCTATCAAGCTTTTCGACAGATATGTTGTAGGCCACGTAAGCTTGATTTAACACCTTCAATAAAGCATTCCGGTGTGGCTCTGAATTTAACAGTAGAGATAGAACTGAGATTCGTGCTGGCTGCTTACTCAATTGTTCCACCACACTATACTCATGCTTAATAAATTTCAAGAATTCTTGAGCTTCTTCCTCATTCACAGGCTTTTTAGTTTCTTGCACGGGTGGAATTTCTTGCTCAACTTCGACTTCGTGCATCACTGCTTTCCCTTTTTGCTTCGAGTCGCTACTTTTCTCTACCGGTTCAACTTCTTTAGAATAGCATCGTCCACTTCGAGTAAAATGACCTACCTGCCCAACATCTTTAGTTGTGGCTTTGGACTTTTCAACTTCGGGTGTAACGATATTAACATCATATCTCTACGGTACTGTTTTGTTATCCTTATACGGGACAGGAGACGGTACTTCAATTACCATCTGTGGTTTCAATGGCTCTCTCATCGCATCGTAATAAATTACCAACGGTCGATCAGCACTATAAGGGGGCCCTGATGATTGGCTATCAGAGACGCATACTTCTCTTTTGTTGGCATTTTCCCTCTTGTTAAGGACCTTGATCTCCTTATTATCCATCCGATCTTGAAGTAACCTTTTAAATTCCTCACATGACTGAATGTCATGTCCAACAATCCCGTGAAAATTGTAAAAACTTTGACCTTCTTCTCCAAAAATTCTATCAGAGTGACAGAGCAATCCTTTCTTAACCAATACCTCCCAGATTTTCTGCAGAGGCGTCCTTATTTCTGCAACACAACTTCTGACCTTCCATTCATCCTCTTTCCCCACTGTGCTCACATTCCCTTCGGTATGGTTAGGGAACGGGTTCCCCGTGGCGTTACTAGCACTATGGAATCGTAGGATACCTGCGTCAATGAGTCCTTGAACTCTCCTTTTGAAAGCGAGACAGTTCTCAGTAGAGTGCCCCTGGTTTCCTGCGTGATATACACAACTAGCGTTTGGATCGTACCATTTCGGGTATGGAGGTTTAAGGGGTGCCATGTAATGGGGAGATATTAATTGCTTCTCCAGAAGTTTTGGGTATAATTCCCCATATGATACAGGAATAGGGGTGAATTGTCGCTCTCTCGGATTGGGCCTTGTTGGTCTTGGTTCATTTCGGGTTGGCTTTGAGTGGGTAAAGTGTTTTGTGGGAATGTGGTGACGGCCTTTGGTTATTCATGGCGTATCTGAGGTAGGAAGGAGGTGATGCTTGGTAGTAAGGGGTTTGAGGAGGATAATAGAAATTGGGTGGATAATTTCGAGGTCGAGGTTGGTTAGGATACTGAATTGGGAATATAACGACTCCCGCCCCCACCATGTGGGCTTCGCTCTTTCTTCCTTACGGTGTCTTGCTTTTCTCGAGCCTTCTGATCCTTTCATTCTACCGCTCTTGACGGCATTCTCTATGAGTTCACCGGATATTACGATATCTGAAAAATCCTTCGTAGCACTTCCCACCAGCTTGTCATAGAATAGTGCTTTCAGAGTATTGATGAAAAGGACTATTATCTCGCCTTAGTCGATGGAGGCTCCACTTGGGCCGAGATATCTCTCCATCTTTAAGATACTTGCCTAAAGGATTCTGCTGGTTTCTTCTCCATCATTTGCAAGGTCATACGGTCTCGCACCATCTCCGATACATGCTTGTATCGATCGCAAAATGTCGACGCCAAGTCCTTCCAGATCGAATCTTTTCTCTACTAAGTTGATTGTACCACGGAGAGTCAACTGTTAGACTATCTTGAAAGCAATGTATGAGTAGTTTATCCTCGTTCACATAACCAGTCATTTTTTGGCAAAACATGACCAGATGCGCCTTTGGACATCTTGTCCCATCATACTTCTCAAAATCAGGCACTTTAAACTTCGGGGGCAAAATCAGATCGGGTACCAAACTGAGTTCTTTGGCACCTAGTGCGGAGAAGACTTCAGTGCCTTCTATCGCTTTGAGTCTTTCCTCTAGACTCCTATATTTTGCGTCATGGTTATCCAATTTCAACTTGGCTACCTCTGCTGGGTCATCCAGATCTGGAACTAGTGGATCAGCAGGACTAGCCCCTGGGTTTGACGCGAATATTCCTTGCCCCAAATTTATGGGTGGAGCAGGTGGCATAGGTCGATGTTCCAAGCCAGTGGGTTCCCCTTGAGTATACCCTCTTTGTGTTGTGAATCCTGGGGGATAGAGTGGATCCTGATCGTGGTGAATTCTTGATCGAGATTCTTCAATGTCAGGGCTCCGCATGGGTCCCTTTCCTTTAACTAAAGCTGACATCATCTCCATCATCTTGGCCATTTGATCTCTTTGCTCGAGTGATTCCTCTCGAGATCTCACCATTAAGTCTCTCGTTTCTTGTTGCGATTTGGCCAGTTGCTCTTGTAATTCCTTTTGAGCCCTTTCCAACCTTTCAATTTTCTCATTGAATTCAGCCTCCATCACTCTAGCTTGTCGGCGCATTTTATACTGATGACGTGGTTCCAGTCTTGTGGTATTACAACTGCGAATTATATATTTTGTCTTCAGCGACCGAGTATGGAATATGAAATGTATGGATGAATGCATGAATGAATGCACGAATGTCAAAATGTTAGTTATGCAAGGAATGCAAAAAATTGGTGTTAATTTCAAGGTAGCCCCATATTTAGGCATTTCATTTATCAACATAGTCTATTACACAAAGTTTCCATTTTTCCAATGGTTACACAAATTTCCTAGCCACATTACCTTGTTTCTTTACTTGCTCTAAAAACTCTGATATGTTCGATCTTTGGCTCGGAGGGAATTGGCAACTGAGAACTTCGGCTTCATCTGATAATTGAACAACTTGCATAGCCGCTTTGCGAATTTCATTGGTCAAGAAGTCGAGTTGCATTTCTTTTTCTTTGAGAGTTCCTTCATACGCGTGAATGTCCCTATCGTACTGCTCACTCTTTTCTTCTAGAGCCTTCAGGAGGTTATCTAATTGTTGTTGATGAGATTGCAGCATATTTTCTAGATCTCGTGTTTTCCTTTTTAATTCTTGATGTTCAGACTGACTATTCGCCAATTCTGCAGTCGCTATTTCACACGCGGCGTTCTTCCTTCTTAATTCTATCACAGCGCGCGCAGCCTTTTCCTCCTCTTTCTTTGCTTTTCCCTTCCAAAACTCCATTCCTCCCTTGATATTGCTAATTTCTTCCTTCCATTCTGCTGTCGACTTGCCCAACCCGCTATTCTTTATAGTGTTTCTTAATTTCTTGTTTTCCAAATGAAGGTCCCTTAAGTCGTTTCTCACAATCTCGCTTCTCTTTGTACTTTTTCGCTTCGGATCTTTCAACTCGAACTTCGATCTTCGCTTGATAGTTTTCTTCTTGAAGGGCACTAAGGTCCCGAGACATCTTGGCCTTTTCTCGTTCGAATTCTTGTCTTGCCATTTCTAGCTCAGACGGCGTTTCCTCCGAGAAAGGATTCTGGATGGTGTAGTTTGTTGACGAGATTTGTTGACTATTTACCCGCTGCTTCCTCCATATGTCGTAATCTTGGGTAAGGGTATCAGCATACAAAGCTAATTCCATGAAATGAATTTCCTTCCAAGACTTTGCGTGTCTCGACTCTCTCATATATCTTTCACTGCGAAAGTGAACTCGAATCGCTAATCCTCCGCTTGCGGGAGGAATTGTCGCGAAGAAAATTGCCTTTGGACCAATAGCGGAGCATATCCAACTCCTCTCCATAACCCAAGTAAAGGTACCCAATCTTGGCTTCCACATTTGTATAGCGTAATTGAAGGACGGATCCGTGGTGCTCTCCATGTTATATCCTCGTGCGCAAGATTTTGAAAAACCGATACCCAATGTTGCTCGGTGACTTCCTTGACCATTCTTTCTTAAGGTAAGCTTTAGCGGGAGAATGTTTTAGAAAACATATGGAACAGAGTGTGCTCTACCTTCCAGAAGTGACTCAAAATCCAAACATTGAGCAATCACACAGATCCGATAAATCGTCCTTCCCCTTTTCTTCGACAACCACTTAAGGACCTGAAGGTCTCGGCTAGGATGGTCGGGACAGGGTTGATTCCTTGTTTTAACCTTTCGAAGAAATCAAATACTGCAACTTCGAGATGTCCGAGAACTTTTGGGAAAATGACCAAACCATAAATGGCCAAAGCGAATAGATTTACCCTTTTCAGCATGTCGGGATGGTTTAGAGTCAAATCTCGTAGGGAGGACCACGGAATGCAAATGGTTTCGTTCTTCTTCTTTATCTGTTTTTCAGCTCATGCATCGGTCATGTCTGTCAGTCTCACTAACTTTTTCTTGAAGGTCATCGGCTTAGGCTCCTTCACATATATTTTGCCAATTGTACATTGTCGATGCGAGTAAAGCTACATACTCTTCTATGGTTGAGTCATGTCTTCTTGATTGAAGGTGAAACACTGATAAGCTGGGTCCTAGAACCGAACCATGGCTTGAATCAACTGTTCGTTCTACACGGATGGTGATCGGTGAGCTATATCTCCATACCTCTCAGTGAAAATGTCTCTAGTGTCTGAATCCCACTGATTCCAAATTCAACCAAATCCTCAAAGTTATTTTGGCGAACATTTACAGTTATATGTTCGGGCAAATTTGCAACACACCCTTCCACTAGACTATCCCCCTTTTCTCTCTGAGTTTTTAGAGACCAGTCCCGAACCACGACATTCTTTTCGGTTATTTGTGTAATTGACTCCTCCATCAGAAACCCGTTTTTTGGCAACTAACCTTTAATCAACACCTTCCTAATATGATGCCTATGATGCATGATGAAAACAAAAACAAACAAACTTGGTTAGTAAACACAACAAATATAATTTGAAAAACAAACTAAACTACCCAATCCAATTATTTTGCATAAACAAGGTAAATGAAAGGCAAAAGGCATTTTCCGTGTACTTATTTTGGTGACTATAAGCGGACGAGAGGTTCGGCATGGCTCTAATTGGATAGCTCGTATGGTTCATTATATGCATTCTTGGTTCTAGACAGGTACTCGAATTGCTCGTACTATCATCTCGCTAAGATTAGCACGAAGCCTCGGTCATAACCCATCACAGCTCACGAGTTCAATTCGAGGATTACATTTACTTATGCCTATGCGGAGGACAAGTTAACTCACGAAAGCATAAGTTATATGTAACCCAAAGTATTCACTAGCTTGTCGGAGGGACAAGTTAACTCACGAAGGCGTAGGCGTTTACTTTCACTTAAACGGACGGAGCCCGGGTAGAGAGCTCATGTTATGCGAAAATGCAAGTGCACAGTGTGTGGGGAAAAACTCATAAACCTTTGCGTTTTACTTAAAGAAACTAAACCAAAATTAAAACCATAAAAGTTGAAAACTGAAAAACAAACAAATAAGCAAGTTAGAAGAAACATTTACAACATGATACAAATGCAGGAATTTTGAAAACGAGATTTTCAGATCACAACCAAATATTGACTTTGAACAAGGAAATCTGAAAATTTAGACAAAACGTGTTTAATTCCAGACACGACTCTCAAAAAGGCGTCCCCAGTGGAGTCGCCAGCTGTAGCGACGTAAAAAAAAAATTTAGTTTTGGGGTCGCTAATTGTGGCGATTTATTAAACGTTTGAAAACCAACTTTCAATTTTATTAAAAAGGGAGTCGCCACCGATCCTTTTTATAGGTGTGATCGGACACCATAGATCTCTTAAAATAAATAAAAGGCTGAGTTTTGGTCTATGTTAAAATCAGAGAAAAATTTGGGTTCGGGAGTCAGTTACGCGCGAGGAAGGTATTAGCACCCTCGCGACGCCCAAAATTTGTATCTCATAAACACGTGTTGTCTTAATTTTCAAAAAATACGAGTTTAGTGTAAAATTTAATTGTAATCCGATTAAAAAGACGAGAAATTTTTGGTTTATTCCGGTTTTTGAGAAGGGTATATCGCTTTAACACGAGTCAATTGACATTCACCCAACATAGCGATGAACTCGATGACTTAATGTTAAATCGATATATTGCCTTGATTATTGAAATTAATTAGCAAAACATGAACGGGATTTTGAAATAACGTGAAGTAAATTAGAATAAATAAATGGAAGAATTTAAACATTTTGAAACGAACATCGTAATATGGTAAAAATTTTTAAAGATACTAACAATACGTATAAAATTAGATATGATCACAATATTGAATATGAACACGTAATGAATATACATATGTAGAATGACATTAAGAATATACACATAAAACATATACGTATAGGTAGTGATAATATTAGAAATATATTATATATATTGTTTGAACCATACACTAGATGATGAAAATATAAGGCCTGTAGACATACACGTAATGATACTAAATATATGCATACTAGATATATATACACATAGTATAAATGTACATACATAATATATATTAGGAATACTATGAACATAAAAGTGTATTTATATTAACAATAATAATAATGTATGTACACCAAATAATAACATATATGTGACAATAATGAAAATAATGAATATAAGAATAAATAATATGACATACGAAAATAATACAAATAAAGAGCACATGTATATACATATGTACGATAAAACACGGATGTTAATTATATAACAAAATATAATAATGAATGGCATGATATACGAAAACAAAAAGCACACATAGGTATGTATAATAAAATATGTATACTAATATATAACAAAACATAAAAAATGCTAAAACATATGTATAATATATAAGGGTATACGAGAATATATCTTATACATAAAGTGATATGAAATATACATGTGTAATATAATATTAAAATATTAAAATATATGATACATATAAAGTATAGTATTAAGAACACAAAAACATATGTAATGCTAAAACATTTGAGTAATATATACTCATGAAAAGAGAACTAGTAATAATATCATTTAGATATATACAAATATATTAAATATGTATACGCACTATAAATGTAAATATATACGAACATAAACTAATAATAATAACAATGATGATTTCATTGGAATACAAAAGAAACAAGCATATTATTAATAAACTATTAAAATAAAGTGAGTAAAATATAAATATATATATATATATATATATTTATACGCATTTAAAGAAAAGTATTTATTAATACCTAATAATAATAATAATAATAATAATAATAATAATAATAATAATAATAATAATAAACATGGATATTTAAAAATAAAAAACGAAAAGGGACTAAAATTAAATCAAAAACAAAGTTATGGGGCTAATTTAAAAAAGAAAATAAAAAGAAAGGATCGATTTGAGCGCGCGAGAAAAATATGGGGGGTCAGAACCGTAATAATTCCATTTCCTCAAAACGCATAGCAGTGTGGGGGACCAGATTGCAAAGAACGCTAAATAACGGGGCCAAATTAAAAGCAAGAAAAATCTGATTGCAAACACCTGAAAAAGCGGAAGGGCTGATTGCGCAAATAGCCCTTCCGCGTTTAAAAACACGCGGATCCTGCTGGGGCGGGTCGGGTTGACCCGACCCACCCTTGAAACGACGTCGTTTTATGTATTATGGGGGGACCAAAATGGTGCGTTTTGGTCCCCTATAAAAGATAAAAAATTTTAAAAAATTCATTAGGGAAGGGGAGAAAGAAAAAAAAGGAGAGGAGAAGAGAGAAAGGAGAGGAGAAAGGAAAAGGGGGATCGCGGCCAGGTCGCTCGGCCGGTCATGGACCTCGCCGGAGTCTTGCGTGGCAACCACCGTACACGGTGGCCGGAAACTGAAAAAGGTTAGATTTTTTCCTTTTTTATTTTGTTATTTTATTATATTTTTTGATATGTATATGCGTATGAAATCGCCAAAAACGAAAATAAAAAAACAATCACCTTAGATCGGTTCGATTTTAGCTCTGATTTGTTGATCTTGGTTGCTTCAAAAAGGCTTGTTTTTGTATTATAATTCCTATATATTTCTCGACCTTTTTTAGCCAAAAAAAGAACCCTTTTACAGTGTTGCATTCGGCTTTTTATAGCCTGTTTTTGTTACACTCTTATTATTATTTTTTGCTGTTCTCTTCTGCTTTGCTTGTCTGTTGTTTTTACAGGGCATAGAGGACCAGACGCGTGCGTGGAAGCATGTGACGGTATGGGACTGTTGTAGTGGGGGTATGGGGTTACTTCATGGTTGCGGCACAAGTGGGGAGGCCAGTGGGATGCTGAGTAGGCTAGGGTTTCTAAAACCCTAAGTCTGGAGTTTGGGCTTCTGGGCCTGGGTCAAGTGTTGGGTTTTGGGTAGTTGGGCTAAGGTTTGGGTAGGGGTTTTAGTGTATTGAAATGGATCAATCGGGTTTGGGTTGTAAAAGGGGTAAATGGGTTTGTAATGGGTTTAATTAAAAATGGGTTTGGTATTAGTGGGCCAAAATTGGCCTACTACAAAGAGCAATTAGCAAAAATCCAACAGGAGATGAAGGATCAAATGTTGGAAGCTCAAAGGAATATGATGGCTGAGATGGCTTAGCTGTTGAGGGGGACAGCGGATAAAGGAAAGGCCCCTATGACTACCACTGAGGAGGATAACGAGGGTCATCCTCCTGGTTTTACTCTGTCTCATGTGCAGACTCAACCTGAGGCATATCCCCGAGGACCATCCATCACAATAAGGCCTCAACAGGGACAAGTCGATGCTGGAATACCCATGAACTTTCAAACTGGTTCGGGATTCAACCTTGGAGACAACCCTGCCAATCTAGTTATACTTGATCTAGATGTAGCTGAGAGGGAAGAGATGAGACTCGAATCATCAAGGCAATTAGAGGAACGTTGCAGATGGTTAGAGGAGAAATTTAAGGCACTAGAAAATGCTGATAATCGTCAAGGAATTGATGCTAAGGACTTGAGTCTGGTCCTAGATTTGGTGCTTCCCCATAAGTTCAAAATGCCGGAATTCGAGAAGTACAATGGGACTACTTGCCCAGAAGCCCATATCACCATGTTCTGCAGACGAATGACTGGTTATGTAAACAATGATCAATTATTGATCCATTGTTTTCAGGATAGTTTGGTTGGGGCAGCGGCTAGGTGGTATAATCAATTGAGTAGCGCAAGGATCGGTTCTTGGAGAAACTTAGCGCAAGCCTTTATGCGGAAATATAATCATGTGACTGACATGACTCCTGATAGAATCACTTTGCAAAATATGGAAAAGAAGCCTAATGAAAGCTTTAGGCAATATGCACAGAGGTGGAGGGATGTTACCATGCAAGTTCAACCACCGCTCTTGGAGAAAGAAACTACCATACTCTTCATCAACACTTTAAAGGCCCCATTCATTACCCATATGATTGGAAGTACCACCAAGAGTTTTGTCGATATAGTTATGGCAAGAGAAATGATTGAGAACGCCATAAGATGTGGCAAGATAAAGGGGGAAGCTACTAAAAGATTAGCCTCAAGAAGGAAGGATAATGAGGTGAATAATACGAGTAGCTATAATTGAAAAGCAGTTACGGTTAGTCAGCCTAGAGTAACTACGGTTGGGCAACAAGATTCTCAAAAGCAGGGATCTGGTTCGAGAAAAAATTCTAAAAATGTCTCATTTACGCCTATTCCAGTGACGTATCAGGAGCTTTATCAAAGTTTATTCAATGCGCATACAATAGCCCCTTTTCATTTGAAACCGTTACAACCCCCATATCCCAAATGGTATGATGCAAACGCCAAATGTGAGTACCATGCAGGGATATCGGGGTATTCAATTGAAAATTGCACTGGTTTTAAGAAGGCAGTGGAAAGACTAATCAAGATGGGGGTCGTAAAATTTGACGCCACCCCTAGTACAGAGAACCCGTTGCCAAATCATGGTGACCAAGAGGTAAATGCAGTTGGGGATAGGTATGAGAAAGATTAAAGAGGGCGTGTCTGAGGTGAGAACGCCGATGAAAATAATTTGGGAAGAAACGGTGAAAAGAGAGATGATAATCTTTAAAGAGAGGAATAAATGAGCAAGGGACTACTGTGAGTTCCATGCTGAAGAGGGGCATGAGATCCAGGAATGCGACGAGTTTAAGGCATTGGTACAAAGCCTTATGGACAATAAAGAGCTAGAATTTTATGAAGCTGGCTCAAATGAGAGACATATATGCACATTAGAAGGTGCACCGAAGAATCAAAAATGGCTGAGGATTATTATTTCTTTACCAGGAAGTAATGGAGTTGAAACACCAACGGTACCGAAAGTCATCATTCATAAACCTGTTTCATTTCCTTATAAGGATAACAAGAGGGTACCCTGGAATTATAACTGCCATGTGTCAATGTCGGATAAAGAGGATATAGCTAGTGCTTCTAAGGAAGCTCAAGGTGAGGGTTCTTACACACGTAGTGAGAAGCGCTACGATACAGAAGGTGTCAAAGTTGAGCCTGCAAAAGTAAAAGCTTTAGACAAAAGAAAAGGGACCGAGACACTGGTTAATAAGCCAGTGAAGGAAGAAGAAGCCAGAGAATTTTTAAAATTCTTAAAACACAGTGAGTACAGCGTGGTTGAACAATTGCCAGCTCGTATATCAGTGTTGGCTTTGCTTCTAAGTTCAGAGGCACATCGGGAAGCATTAATAAAGATGCTCAATGAGACTTATGTTACTAATGATATATCCGTCAACAAGTTGGATCGATTGGTTAGTAATATAAGTGCTGACAATTTCATCTATTTCAATGATGATGAAATCCCACCTGGTGGCATGGGATTAGTTAAAGCTTTACACATCACCACTCGTTGTAAGGGGTATACACTGCCAAGTGTGCTTATTGATAATGGATCAGCTTTAAATGTCTTGCCATTATCAACATTGAACAGATTGCCTATAGATAGTTCTCACATGAAAACATGCCATAATGTAGTGAGAGCATTTGATGGCACGAAAAGAAATGTCATGGGAAGAATCGACATTCCTTTGATGATTGGGCCAAACACGTATGAGGTGGACTCTTTAGTGATGGACATCAAGCCCTCTTACAATTGCCTGTTGGGGAGGCCTTGGATACATTCGGCAGGAGCGGTTCCCTCATCTCTGCACCAAAAATTGAAGTTAGTAGCTGATGGACGGTTGGTCACTATAAATGCGGAGGAGGACATTATAGGGACAGTTACCAGTAGTGCACCCTATGTAGAAGCAAACGAGGAGGTAATTGAATGCTCTTTCCGTTCATTAGAATTCGTCAACATAACATTCATTTCAGAGGGGAATAAGGTACCGGTGCCCAAGATATTCAGAACTACAAGGATGGTTTTACAAATGACAATGGGAAGAGGAGCCTTGCCAGGAAAAGGATTGGGAAGATATCTTCAAGAAGGGATTCAAATTCTAGAGTTAAAGGAGAAGAGAGACCATTTTGGTTTGGGTTTCATGCTAGATCAAAAGCAAAGGAGGAGGGAAATGGAGAAGCGTCAAGAAAGGAGAAGGCCGCGTTCAAGCGGAAAAGAAGTAGAGTGGGAATCGATAACATTCCCCCATATATCCCAAACCTTTGTATCAGGAGGGAAAATTCACCCTAAAGGAGGGTTGCTTAAAGAAGGAGGTTGTTACATCAATACTGTGTATAATGAAGAGTCTAAATGAGGAAACCTTGAAGGCATTCGCCCTTACGAACCGGGAAGCTCTTTGAATAATTGGGTTGCAGAGGAACTTCCTGTAGTTTTTAAAGATTCTTCAGAGTAATTTCCAGAACACTCTTATTGCTCTAAAGCCTAGGAGTAGTAAGATTTCATTTGTAAAATAGGCTCATGTTCAGATATTTACATTTCAATAAAACGTAACTTTTGTTATCAATTCAAGTGAATATTCTATACCATTCAATATTCTTTTAAATTTTACATTCTTTCATTTCATTCATAACATAAAAAAAAAGTTTTGAAAATTCATTTATTCTTTGTACATTCTTTCGTACCCCGCAGGTCCCTAGATATCAATGACATGAGCACTGATATTACAAATCTTAGATTCTCTTTTGAGCAAGACATGTGTTTAGAATAACTTCAGGATTTTGAAGACGACAAAGGTTGCGATATGTCTCCAGATCTATTGAAAATGGTGAAACAAGAGGAGAAATAAATCCTACCCCGTGAGAAAGAGGCAATAGAGAATGTAGCCTTGGGGGAAAGGAAGGAGGTGAAAATTGGCACACATATTGCTAAGGAAACGAGACAATGCCTTGTTGAGCTACTACGGGAATTCAAAGATATCTTTGCATGGTCATATGAGGATATGACGGGTTTGAATACTAATATCGTAGTACATCGCCTCTCCATAAGACAAGATTGCAAGCCCGTCCAACAAAATTGCGAAGGATGAGGCCTGATATTGTGCTGAAAATAAAAGATGAAGTCAAAAAGTAGTTTGATGCTGGATTCCTACAAGAGGTTTAGTATTCAGAATAGGTGGCCAACATTGTGCCTGTCCCTAAGAAGGATAGGAAGGTACGAATGTGTGTTGATTACAGAGATTTGAACAAAGCTAGCCCAAAGGACAATTTTCCTTTACCGCACATCGACACTTTAGTGGACAATATAGTGGGATATTCGTTGTTCTCCTTTATGGATGGTTTCTCAGGGTACAATCAGATAAAGATGCATCCTGGGGACATGGATAAAACCACAATGTAATGCCCTTCGGACTAAAGAATGCAGGGGCAACATATCAAAGGGCTATGGTGACCTTATTTCACGATATGATGCATAAGGAGATTGAGGTGTATGTTGATAACATGATTGCTAAATCTCGAGCAGAAATGGAGCATATTGAAGTTTTGAAGAAGTTGTTCCTGAGATTAAGGAAATTTCAGTTGAAGCTTAATCCGGCAAAGTGCATCTTCGGAGCTAGGTCGGGGAAGTTATTGGGATTTGTGGTCAGTGAAAAAGGAATAAAAGTTGACTCAGACAAGGTTAGAGCCATACGAGAATTGCCTCCAGCACGTACTCAGAAGGAAGTTTGGGGTTTTCTTGGAAGATTGAATTATATTGCTCGGTTTATTTTGCAATTAACCAAGAAATGTGATCCTATATTTCGCCTCCTTAGAAAACACAACCAAGGTACTTGGGATAAGGAATGCCATAATGCTTTTGATAAGGTTAAGCAATACTTCTTAAATGCTCCAGTGTTATCTCTGCCTAGTCCAGATAGACCATTAATTCTATACTTATCAGTGTTTAGTAATTTTATGGGATGTGTGCTTGGCCAACATGACGAGTCGGGAAGAAAAGAGAAGGCGATATACGACCTCAGCAAGAAATTCAGAGAGTGTGAGATGAGATATTCGCTAATTGATAAATTGTGTTGTGCTTTAATCTGGACGACTCGAAGGTTGAGGCAATATATGTTGTATCATACGACTTGGCTAATTTCAAAACTTGATCCATTAAAGTACATGATGGAGTCAACAGCACTAAATGGAAGAATGGCAAGGTGGCAAATATTGCTTTCAGAATTTGACATAGTCTATGTAAGTCAAAAGGCTATAAAAGGAAGCGCGATAGTAGAATTTCTAGCTAGCAGAGCTCTAGAAGATTATGAGCCATTAAGCTTTGATTTCCCTAATGAGGAGTTGATGTATGTGGCAACTATTGAAAAACGTCCATGGAAGATGAACTTTGACGATGCATCCAATGCAGTAGGAAATGGAATTGGGGCAGTTTTGGTATCCCCAAATGGCGATTATTATCCATTCACATGTAAATTGGATTTTGACTGTACGAACAATATGGTTGAGTATGAAGCATGCATCATGGGGATTCAAGCAGACAGAGAGCAGAAAATTAGAACTCCGGAAGTATATGGAGACTCTGCGCTGGTAATATACCAGCTTAGGGGTAAATGGGAGACAAGGGACCCCAAATTGATTAATTATTGAAAAGTAGTTTTGGAGTTACTTGAAGAGTTTGATAACGTCACTTTCAGTTATCTCCCACGGGACAAAAATCAGATGGCAGATGCCTTGGCGACATTGGCTTCCATGATTAAAGCAAATAAACAAGAGGATATGAAACCAATTCAGATGAGCATTTCGGAGGTTCCAGCTCATTACTGTAACATCAAAGGAGAGGAAAAGGATGACCATCCGTGGTATCAAGATATATTACGGTATGTGAAAAGTCGTGAATATCCTGAAAAAGGCAACTGAAAACGAAAAAAAATCTTTAAGGAGGTTAGCCTACGAATATGTGCTAGATGGGGATATCCTTTATAAAAGAAGGAAAGATCAGGTACTTTTGAGATGCGTTGACGCTGTAGAAGCTAAACAAATCCTGTAAGAAGTACATGAAGGAGTTTGTGGTACACATACTAATGGCTTTACGATGGCAAGACAAATCATGAGGTTTGGATACTATTGGTCTACTATGGAAGGAGATTGCATCAGTTATGCTAAGAAATGTCATAAATGCTAGATATATGTAGACAAGATCCATGTACCACCTTCACCCTTACATGTTATGACTTCTCCATGGCCCTTTTTCATGTGGGGCATGGATGTCATTGGGCCAATATCACCAAAAGCTTCGAATGGGCATCGTTTCATTTTTGTGGTCATCGACTACTTCACAAAATGGATAAAGGCAACTTCTTATGCTAGTGTCACTAAGTCAGCAGTAGGGAGATTCTTGAAAAAGGAGATCGTTTGTCGGTATGGAATGCCTGAGAGGATCATATCAGACAATACATTGAATTTGCACAACAGCACGATTGCGGAAGTCTGCAGCCAATTCAAGATTAAACATCATAATTCATCTCCATATCGCCCAAAGATGAATGGGGCAGTGGAAGCTGCTAACAAAAAGATAGTGGGGAAAATAACTGAAACCTACAGAGATTGGCATGAGAAGTTACCATTTGCACTCTTAGCTTACCGAACGTCCATCAGAACCTCTACTGGGGCAACTCCTTTCTCGTTAGTTTATGGGATGGAGGTAGTGTTACCCATTGAAGTTGAAATACCTTCTCTTCGAATTTTGTCAGAAATAAAGCTAGATGAAGCAGAATGGATTCAATCGCGGTATGACCAATTGAACTTGATTGAAGAAAAGAGGCTAAGGGCTTTTCGTCATGGTCAGATGTATCAGAAGCGAATGATGCGAGCTTATGATAAGAAGGTTCGTCCAAGAGAATTTCACGAGGGGGACCTGGTGCTGAAAAAGATCCTTCCCATACAGAAAGACTTTAGAGGAAAATGGATGGGAAAAGTTTACCCAATCCAGTGAATTCAGACTCAGTTAAGAAGTACTTTGTCTAAAGAGAAGGGAAAATAAGGTGAAAACCCACAAAGGGCGCTTTGAGATTTGTAAAAATAAAAAATAAAAAAAATAGAGAGGCCAGGGTGAAAACCCGCAAAGGGCGCCTTGAGACCAAAGGGGTTTTTGAGTTGAAAACCCGAAAGCGCTTCTCAAATATTCGAGAAACATGTGGTAACTTTGCTATACCGGATTTGACAAGAAATGGAGTGTGTTACATACTGGGGCATCAACAAAGTAATTTGGATATTCTAAACACATGTTAAACTCAAAATAGTCTTTATGGAATTTGTGTATAGAAGCTCAAGCTGTGATATGTTGAACATCAAATTTTTGTTCTTATTACTATCTTTAGATTTTTTTTTCTCAAAGATATGTTTTTAGATTAATTTCTTGTTATACTCTAATGATTTATCTAATTATTCTCAAGATCAGATTATTTGTCTTCCAAAGTATGTTGTATTGAAATAATGATTGATGAACTAAATATTTTTACAAATGAAGTTTTGCATTTTACTCTGGGAATCACTAGAAAATATGAGAAACTAAAACAGAACAATTGTTTGAAGAATTCCCATGAGTAAAGGTCAGATGTACTCAAGGAAATTTCTTTTTCAGTCCAAAGGATGATTGGACAATTCAAACGTTTCAATCGTAGGAGAGGATCGCCTTCAGCAGGTCGTAATGTTAGGAGAATGGTATAATAGGACCAATTTGATTCAAAACACATGAGCGGAGTATGATTGATACTTGGAGTAAAATAAAAGTGGAACTTTGATGGATGAACGAGTAAAGATGTCCGAAATAGGAATCATTTTCATAACATTTTGCATAATTAGGAGCATTTCATTCATTTCAAGCATGACATTGTAATCATCAGGCAGGAGTACATATGCATTCTACAGGTTATGTCCTTTAAGAGACAATGTAGATCGAAGATAACAGATTTGGCGTCTCTGTATTGTCAAAGAGTAGATCGAAGAGAACAGATTTGGCATCTCTGTATTGTCAGAGAGTAGATCGAAGATAGCAGATTTGGCGTCTCTGTATTGTCAGAGAGCAGATCGAAGATAACAGATTTGGCGTCTTTGTATTGACAGAGAGCAGATCGAAGATAATAGATTTGGCGTCTCTGTATTGATAGAGAGTAGATCGAAGATGACAGATTTGGCGTCTCTGTATTGTCAAAGAGCAGATCGAAGATAACAGATCTGGTGTCTCTGTATTATCAGAGAGCAGATCAAAGATAGCTGATTTGGCGTCTTTGTATTGTCAGAGAGCAGATCGAAAATAGCGGGTTTGACATCTCTGTATTGTCAGAGAGCAGATTGAAAATAGCAGATTTGCCGTTTCTGTATTGTCAGAGAGCAGATCGAGGATAATAGATTTGGCGTTCTTGAGTTTGCAAGAAGCAGGTTGAAGATATCCAATTTGACATTCCTGAAGCTAGCAGAATACCTTTGAGGAAGATAAGGATCAAGATCTCGAGACTTAGCCAGGCCAGGCAAATTTGGTCCTTTAGTAATCTTTGCTTTATTCCTGTTACACAGTAACAAGCAAAGAGGGGTAGCTGTAGTAACCCAAATTTACCCGGGCCCGTAAATAAATAAAAAAAACAAAAATTTATTAAAATAAAGTCCATTTATAGTCCATTGACAAAACCCAAAACCCTTAGCCCAAATACCTAAAACCCAACAGCCCAACTAATGACCCAAAACCCAATCAGCCTACACTACCCAGTACCCGGTTACACCCAAGCCCAAGTGCCCAAGTGCTGCCAAAAATACACAGGGCCCAAGTGGCCCAATTCGTTAACAGGAGATAGAAAGGCCTAGGGTTTCAAAAACCCTAGGCACCGCAAGCACCCCAACAGACGCGTTCGTTCGTCTCGCAGTGACCCACCATCAGTACCGTGATTCCAGGCTCCGTATCACGCCATGATCGATGCCTGAATCAACGCCGGTGTGCCGTCATTAGTGCCCATTTATTACTAGCCTCCTAGCTGGTACCTGCAAAAAGGAGAAGAAACCACAGCAACCAAAGAAACAAACAGGGAAAGAAATCAAAGGATTCTTTCCTAAAATGTAACAGAGGGTTATAAAAACCCCTTATTGATCTTTTGTAATACTATGATTTTTTTTTAGAATATATACACAGATTCAATAAAAAGAACACAGATTTTACAGATATAAACAGATATACACATATACACAAGGGAGACGAACAGTTTCATTGTGGAAAAGGTGATTCAGTTACATTTTTTATTTACTTTCTGTTGTTCTACATGTATGAGTTGTTTCTTTTTTTTAAAAAAAAAACATCAGTATTTAAAAAAAGGAAGAGGTTACCTGTGTTTCCCCTGGAAAGACGAAGGTTTTTAACCTTCTGACCACCACATACGGTGGCGCGTGTGGCGCGTGGGTATGCTGCCCAGCAATTCGAGACCGGAGCCCGGACTACCCTTTTCCTCTCTCATTTCAGAGAGTTTCAAAGTTTTTTTTTTAAAAAAACAGTTTCTAAAATGAATTTTGGCCCAAAAAACTGACTTAAATAGCATAATAGAAACGGTGTCGTTTTTGCTTAATCTGATAAGTACCAAAACGACACCGTTTAAACCCAGGATCCGCGTGTTGACCCGACCTGGATGAGATTCGCATGTTTTCGTTTAAATGGGCTAATTGCCAAATTAGTCCTTCCGCATTTTTAATCTTTACAATTTCATTTTGTTTTTATTTTAAATTGACCCCAGTCTTCTACGATTAATTTAATCTAGTCCTAATGGCTATTAAAGCCTATTCTGGGAACGACGTCGTTTTATGGCATTAGGGCAAATTGCCCAGTGAGTCCCTTGTAGTTTTGAATGCGTTCAAATTAGGCCTAAATTTTTTTTGTTATTTTAAAATTAGCCCTAGAACCCTAATTTTATTTAATTTTAATCCTTTTAAATATTTTTGCATAATTTATTTATTAAATACCTTATATATTATTTATTTTTATAAATATTAGTTATATAAAATAGTATATATTATTTTTATTTAAATATTATTCATTATATTATTTTTATTATTATACATTTTATTTATAAATTTTATTATACATTATATATTTTACTACATATATTATTCCTTGCATTTTTATTTTTATTTTATTATAAATTATGTATTATTTTTATTCATTAATTGTGTAAAATTTTAATTTTTTAATTATTATTAAATAATAGTATATATATATTATCCTTATTTATATGATAGTTATCATATTATTATATTTTTATATTTTTTATCACATATCATATATTATTATATATTATTCCTTATATTATCTTCCTTTTATTATATATTATTTCATTACTTATTATTTATTAATATAAAAAATTAAATTTGTAACTTATTATAAACTAATACATATATTGTTATTATATATATTTAACGTCTATATTTAAAATTTACTACAAAATTTTGTTCTAATTTAACATCCTTTTTTATAAATATATCAAGCTACTATATTAAATAATATATATTTTAAAATTTTTATTACTTATATATTGCTTAATAATTTTTTATTGTTTTCATTTTGTTTTTTTTATCTTTATTTTATTAGGTATTGTTTTAACACACTAATTTTATCTTATAAATTATTTGTTATTTATCATGTTATTTATTTATTGTTATGTATTCACGTGCAAATTGATCATTTTATGTTATTATTTTAAGAATATATTCGCATGAAATATTATAATGTATGTTTAATATTCATTATTCTTGCTGCTTTGTACTTTTGTATGAAATGATAATGTGTATATTCATGTCATTTGTGATTATGTATGTATGGAATGTAAATTATATTGTGTGATTTATGTCATATTTACCATTTTCAACATTATATTTGCATGAAATGTTAAAATACGTAGTTTAATTAATCCAATATTGATCTTTTGTAATAGGTTAAATGCATCATCATTCTTTTAAAATTTTTATATTTCATTTAATCTAAAGGAATCTTAAAAAACAAGGCAATGTCTTTTGTATTTAGGAATTCGAGAAATAGTGCTCTAACATGCTGGGTTGCGATTTCCCGTTTGTCTAAATTTCTAAAGTATCCTTTTAATAGATTTTACAAATTACGAGATGATTTTTAGTTATGAAAGTTTGAGAATATCGTATCTAATCACGCTAGATGTGATGTTTGCATTCTTTTGGGATGAAAGAATTTCGATTTTCAACTCAAATTATTACGATTTTAAAAGAGATTTTATTGCTAAATTCTTTCAAACTTTTAACATTTGGACAAAACTATTCAATTTGGTACCAATTTTGGGCGTTGCGAGGGTACTAACCCTTCCTCGTACGTAACCGACTCCCGAGCCCATTTTCTCATAATTTCGTAGACCAAAATGTTTTTATAAATTGATCCAATCACACTTTAAAAGATTGGTGGCGACTCCTATTTTCAAAATACCCCTCCCCATTTAAAGAAGAGGTTTCAACATTGGTCAATAAAAAAATGTAACATATGAAAAAGTGTCACTTGACATTCCTATATAAAATATATTTTTCTTTTATCAAAATATATACCTTAAAAATTATAAAAATAAAAATAAAAATATAAAAATTTAGGAAATTTCATATAATCTTATAAATTTATAAAATTGAAAAAATTACAATATATAAACTCTAGAATACCTTTAAAAACTCTAAAATGAATATATAAAAATTCAAAACAAATAAAAAATTATTCAAATTATTTTTTGTTTTTATTTAAAATTAAATTAATAAAAATAAAATAATTTTAATTCAATTCTTTTCTCTCTTCCTCTTTCTTCTTCTTCCCCACAAATTCTCTTCTTCTTTTTCTTCTTAGCCAACAACAAAAAAAAAAATAATAATAATAATAATAATAAAACCATTGCTATCTTCTCCATCTCCACATAGCCATATTCATATCACAATTATCATTAC
The DNA here is from genome assembly GCF_025698485.1 of Gossypium arboreum. NCBI lineage: Eukaryota > Viridiplantae > Streptophyta > Magnoliopsida > Malvales > Malvaceae > Gossypium > Gossypium arboreum. The sequence continues at coordinate 47,339,795 of NC_069079.1, forward strand.
AATACACCCACCCAAAAATCAAAAAGTCACAGATCTAATTTTCAGCCAAAGTAACTTGAATTGTATTGGGCATTGTTTAGTTTGTGTAAATGGTGAAAGAGAAGGTTAAGAAGAAATACATACAAATTAAATCAAGCTTTTCTTTTCTAAAAAAAATACAAATTAAATCAAAGTCAACTATGGTAATTATGATATATGTTCAATTAAAATTTCAAGAGAAGTAATCGATTAAATTTTAGCTTAGTTGGTATCAGTATTATTATCAATGTTGGAGAATAAGGGTTCAAACATGCTGAAGTGTGTTTATCCTCCTATTTAAGATTTGGAAAAGAATTATGAATATATCAAAAAAAATTCAAGAGAAATGAAAAAAAGTATTCGTCAAAATACAATTCAACCTAACTAGTAAACATAGAATCATGAAATAAGGATTATTGAGTGTACATTGTACAAGCCCAATTTTGGGCCCAAAACAAATAACCTACCTAAAACAAATAACCTACCCAAAACCAATTAACCCCTAAATAGAAGCCCAAACTCAACTAGCCCCAAGTTTAGGGTTTTAGAATCTAAAACCCTAAACCACTTGCCTCCACCGCCTTTGACTCCCACCGCCCCAGTCACGTCGACAGCGCAAATGGCCTCTGCTCCACCGCCCATTTTCCGGCAAAAAAAAGACAATGTAATATAAAAAAATGATTTGTAATGGCTATATAAAGCTAAATAAAAAAACCATTGTAACATTCGGCCTTTTGTGAAATGAGAAACAATATTAGATTTTAAAAAAAAATACAAAGCAAAACACAAACCCTAGCAACATCAAAAGCATAAAACAGTCCAAACAGAGAATAAAAAGCTAATAGCTGAAGGTGATTCTCATCCTTATCTTCATTCTCTTTCTTTTTTTTAACCTATTTTATCCACATATACATATATATACGCTTTAAAAAATATATAAAAAAAAATTTACCTTTTCTCAATACGGTGGCCGGCGTGGCGGAGGGCGCGGTGGTCGTCCACTGGCCCAGGGATCGGAGATGGAGGCCTAAGACTGATAGGGGGAGAGGATTTGAGGGTTTTTTTTTGAAAGAGGGAGAAGGGAAATGAAAAAATAAAAAATAAATGGCTTATATAGGCCGGCAAAACGCACCGTTTTGCCCGGTCATTTTAAAATGCTGAAACGGTGTCGTTTAGGCGCCGACTCGGAGACCCGACCTGTAGTACCCTGGGATCCGCGTGTTTTTGAGGCAGAGGGGTTATTTGCGCTCCTGGCCCCTCCGCTTTTTCATGACTTCACAATTAAGTTTTACTTAATCTTAATCTGGCCCTATAATTTATTTCGTTTTCAATTTAGTACCTATGCGAATGACGCCGTTTTAGGAGGTTGGGATATTTACTCCTTTAGGCCCTCCTGTTTGCTCGCGCGTTCGAATCAATCCCTTTCCTCTTTATTAGTTTTTTAAATCGGCCCCAAAACTTAATATTTGTTTCAAATTTAGTCCCTTTCTCAGATTTAATACGGTTTCTATATTATTTTTACTCTTTATTATTTTAATATTATTAATTATTCTATTTTACTATTCTTGTATTATTATTTTTAACATATTTTATTATTATTTAAACATTTTAATTAATACTACATATATATATATTATATATATTCTTATAGTTATATATATATTATTATTGTTGTTCCTAATATATGTTTTATGTATTCATATTTAAATACTCTATTATATACATTTTGTTATATCTATTTTTACCTCTATATTTATTATTAATATTAATATATGTTTTATTATATATCTTTAATATATATATACGTATACATTTATATATTATTGTTATTATTAGTTTTGATATTATTGTTTTGTTAATACATTTGTGTCATATATACATACTTTTAATATATATTTATATATTATACTTCATATTATGCCCATGTAAATTAATATTATATCGTGTGTAGCGAGGTAAAAATTTTAGCTTAGCTTGGTCGCTAATTGTGGCGATTTATTGAAAAAAAAGTTTGAAATTTGACGTTTGATTTTTGAAATAAACAGGGAGTCGCCACCGATCCTTTTTCCTAGGTGTGATCGGACACCTATTAGATCTCTTATTAAAACAAATAAAAGGCTAAGTTTAGGTCTACGTTAAAATCCAGAGAAAATTTAGGGTTTTGGAGTCGGTTACGCGCGAGGAAGGTATTAGCACCCTCGCGACGCCCAAAATTGGTATCTTATTAAACACATGTTGTCTTGATTTTCAAAAATACGAATTCAATTTGACATTTAAGTGTGATCCGATTGAAGGAAATGAGAAGTTGCAAGTTTTTTTTATTTTTTAGAAGGACGTCCGCTTTTAACACGAGCCGATTAATTTCACCCAACATAACGATGAAATCGATGACTTAATGTTAAAATCGGTACATTGCCTTATTCTTAAAATTAAAATGTAAAAAGTTTTTAAAATGATAGTAAAAAAATCCAAGAATATTATTGTCAAAAAATGCGAATAATGATGTGAATAATAAAATATATAAAATATAAAATATTAAAATATCAAAATATTAGAATAATAATAATTAATATTGACAAATAAAAATAAAATAGAAATAAAAAATGTACATAATATATATATATTAGAAATAATAATGATGTTTAAAATCAATACTATTAATAATACTACATCAATATGTACATATATAAAAAATAAATACGTGATAATATTAAAATATGTACATAATATTGTGTTAAAAATACATACATAATATAGTTAAGATATATACATAAGATAACATGTAAAAAATATATATATAAATAATATAATATTAAAGATATATACATAAAATAGTATAAAATATATATATATATATATATATACGTAATATAGAATTTAAAATATACATAATATATTAAAAGAATATATATAATATAATATTAAGAAATATAATAATAACAAAAAGGAGAGAGAGGAGAGGGTGGATGATTTTCGCCACAAGGTCGGCTATCGTCCGGTCACGGACACGGGCGCCATTCAAGACACTGCAAATGGGACCTCAAAAAACTTTTTCAAGAAAATGGGTAAGCTTCCTCCTTTTATTTTTTTTACTTTCAGTATAAAAGAAACAAAATAAGATTGAAAGGAAAACAATAAGTAAACAAAGAACTTAAAATGAGAATAGACAAAGAAACCTCTTTTGCTTTGATCTTTGATTAATCTTCAAAAAAAACTAGCTTCTCCAAAAACTAGCCTTCACAATAACTCTTCTCCTTGATTACTTTAAAAAGAAACCTCTCCAAAAATCCTTTACAATAACTTTCTTTCCCAAAAACTCTCCAAAAAAAAAAAAATCCCCCCATATACAAAATATAAGAAGGCTTATATAGCCATTTACAAAATATTTTTTTATTGTTTATGTCTTCATTTGTAGGTACAAGTGGTGGTGGAGAAGGTGTGGCTAGTGGAGTTGGTGGTGGAAAAAGAGTGGCTAGTGGAGTTGGTGGTGGAAAAAGAGTGGCTAGTGGAGTTGGTGGTGGAAAAGGTGTGGCTAGTGGAGTTGGTGGTGGAAAATGAGTGGCTAGTTGAGAAAAGTTTAAGTTGTGGGCTAGGTTTTTTTATTTTGATTTGGGCTTAGGGTTTGGGCCATTGGGGTTTTAATGTAAATTGGGCTTTGGGTAGTTAAGATTTTGGGTTTTGGGTTTAATTTTGGTGGGTTAGGTAAGGCTAAATTGGGTTTTGATGTAAATGGGCTAAAATTGGCCTACAATAATGCCCTCTTTGCTTATTATCGTGTAACGAGAATAGAGCAAAGATATAAAGAAAGGCCAATTTTGCCCGGTCTTGCTAAGTATGGACTTCTTTGGTGCTCTTCTCATCTAGGTAGTCTCTTTCCAGTCCATCGCATCTTGTAGCTTTGGTTCAATCCATCGCAAATTCGAGATATGCCTTGTAGCTTCAATCTGCTCCAATGTAATTCAATATGCTCTTCTATCGCTTCAGTGAGATAAGGTTTTGGGTCTTCTCTTCTGCCACTTTAGAAAGGCAAGATCTGATATCCTCGATTAACTCCACTGCAACTTCAGGGAGACAAAATCTGGTGTCTTCAATCAGCTCTAATATTGATTCTTTACTCGGCATGTGATCCTGAGCTCAACTCATTTCTCGCAATATGAATTGACTCTGTAAAACTAGACATTAAAAATAGAAATTGAAAATAGCTCAGCACGTGAGCCAAGGCTCAACTCACTTCTCGCAATATGAGTTGAGTTTTGAAAAACAGAAATTAAAAGGCTCAACTCACCTCTCGCAAAAGTAGATTTTGAAAATACCTCGACATGTGAACCCAAGGCTCAACTCACATCTCGCAATATGAGTTGATTTTTGAAAAATATAAATTGAAAAAACAGAAATTGAAAAGCAGAAATTAAAAACAGAATTTGAAAAGACCTCAGTGTGTGGCCCGAGACTCAACTCACCTCTCGCAATATGAGTTGATTTTTGAAAAGCAGAAATTGAAAACGCCTCAGCGTGTGACCCGAGGCTCAACTCATCTCTCGCAATATGAGTTGATTCTTTTGAAAAGCAGAAATTGAAAATAGCTCAGCACGTGAGCAAAGGCTCAACTCACCTCTCACAATATGAGTTGATTCTTTTGAAAAGCAGAAATTGAAAATAGCTCAGCACGTGAGCAAAGGCTCAACTCACCTCTCGCAATATGAGTTGATTTTTTGAAACTTAACTTGAAAAGCAGATTTTGAAAATACCTCGATATGTGACTGAAGGTTCAACTCACCTCTCGCAATATGAGTTGATTTTTGAAAAACAGAAATTAAAAGACTCAACTCAACTCTCGCAGAAATTAAAAAGCTCAACTCACCTCTCGCAATATGAGTTGAATTTTTTTGAAGAAAAAAATTGAAAATAGCTCAGCACGTGAGCCAAGGCTCAACTCACTTCTTGCAATATGAGTTGATTTAAAAATGAATCAAAAAAGCAGATTTTGAAAATACCTCGACATATGACTCCGAGGCTCAACTCACATCTCGCAATATGAGTTGATTTTTTGAAAAATATAAATTGAAAAAGTACCTCAAGTGTGATCTCAAGCTCAACTCACCTCTCGCAATATGAGTTGATTTTTTTGAAAGATGAATTGAAAATAGCTCAGCGCGTGAGCCAAGGCTCAACTCACCTCTCGCAATATGAGTTGATTTTTTTTTTGAAAGGCAGAAATTGAAAAACGGAAATTGAAAATACCTCGGCGTGTGACCTGAGGCTCAACTCGCCTCTCACAATACGAGTTGATTTTTTTTGACAACAGAAATTGAAATTACCTCAGTGTGTCCTGAGGCTCAACTCACCTCTCGCAATATGAGTTGATTTTTTTGAAAAATAGAAATTGAAAATACCTCAGCATGTCTTGAGGCTCAACTCATTTCTCACAATATGAGTTGATTTTTTTTTGAAAATGAAATTGAAAATACCTCAGCATGTCTTGAGGCTCAACTAATTTCTCGCAATATGAGCTGATTTTGAAAAAGTAGAAATTAAAAGGTTCAACCCACCTCTCGCAATATGAGTTGATTCTTGAACAACATAAATTGAAAATGAAATTGAAAATACCTCAACAGGACTTGAGGCTCAACTCACCTCTCGCAATATGAGCTGATTTTGAAAAAGTAGAAATTAAAAGGTTCAACCCACTTTTCGTAATATGAGTTGATTCTTGAACAACGTAAATTGAAAATGTAAATTGAAAATACCTTAGCGTGACTCGAGGCTCAACTCACCTCTCGCAATATGAGCTGATTTTGAAAAAGTAGAAATTAAAAGGTTCAACCCACCTCTCGCAATATGAGTTGATTCTTGAACAACGTAAATTGAAAACAGAATTGAAAATACCTCAGTGTGACTCGAGGCTCAACTCACCTCTCGCAATATGAGCTGATTTTGAAAAAGTAGAAATTAAAAGGTTCAACCCACCTCTCGCAATATGAGTTGATTCTTGAACAACGTAAATTGAAAATGAAATTGAAAATACCTCAACAGTGACTCGAGACTCAACTCACCTCTCGCAATATGAGTTGAAATTAAAACACAAAAATTGAAAATACCTCAGCGTGACCCGAGACTCAACTCACCTCTCGCAATATGAGTTGATTTTGAAAAAAAAATTAAAAGGCTTAACTCACCTCTCGCAATATGAGTCAATAAACTAAAAATACCTCAGCGTGCCCCGAGGCTCATCTCACTTCTCGCAATATGAGTTGATTTTGAAAACAAAAATTAAAAATACCTTAACGTGTCTTGAGGCTCAACTCATCTCTCGCAATATGAGTTGATTTCCCTTGAAAAGCATGAATTAAAAACATCAAAATACCAAAACCTGTCCTTTGGTAGAACTCGGGTGTCTTTTCCTTTGATTCATTGCGACTCTCATTCAAGATTTCTTGCTCTGCTAGAGTACCTGTATATGCCATGTATGATGTTATCATGATATGCACATGTTTGTCTTAAATGCTTTTATGCCTACATGATTATGCAGTGCTCCTTAAGCATGTTTGTTGGATGTCCATTTAGCCACGATTGTTGAGGATCCGTGTTCATTGCTTTGATTCTCGACTTTCTCTTCGTGCCTTATACCGCCTTCAAGCTTCACGAGTAATCGACGCTTTCTCGATATCACTCTTCCGCCTCGATTGAACTTTGTTCTTACTTTGAGAATTTTGTGCTTATCAAATTTTCATCCAGGTAATGCTTAACATTTCTTTTGTTTAGAGTATGTCATTTCACCATTTATCATGTAAATAAACACATAATAAGATGCATGAAAAAGGTCAGATAGGGAAAAAAAATGATATTTCATATTCATCTATTTCAAATGTGGCAAACAAAGCAAGTTAACCAATGAGAGTAAAAATGTCAAAAGAAAGAAAGGATCGTATTCAACGGATACAAATGCTCTAGACATTCAACACATGAACTCTTCCTCGCTCCTCAATCAAAATCTTTTCGAAGCGTGGCTTCTTGCGTAGAAGATTTCGAGCTTTCGAAATGCTTCAAATCATCGTAGCCTTACCGCTTGACCTATCGCTCGACCGCCAGTTCGTTTCATTAGGACGCCTCTCGGTTTTCATCCTAATCCTTTTGTACTAATCAAGACGCCTTTTCGGTTTTCGCTTGATCTTTTTTTTTTAAGATGCCCTTTTCGGGTTTTCATCTTAAACATAATATTTCTTCACAGCATCTGAGTTCACTGGATTTGACAACTCTTTCCCATCCATCTCTGTAAGGATCAAAGCTCCTCCTGAGAATGCCTTCTTTACGACATATGGTCCTTCCCAATTTGGTGCCCATTTTCCTCGCAGGTCTTTTTGTATTGGGAGAATTTTCCTCAGCACGAGTTCTCTTTCATGGAATTCTCTTGGCCGTACCTTCTTGTCATGGGCTGTGATCATTCTTTTCTGGTACATTTTTCCATGACAAATTGCCCTGAGACGCTTTTCTTCAATGAGGTTCAGTTGATCATATCGAGCTTGTACCTATTCTGCTTCTTCTAACTTTGATTCCATTAAGACTCGCAGAGAGGGGATCTCAACCTTAATAGGTAGCACAGCTTCCATTCCATAAACCAGAGAGAAAGGAGTTGCTCCTGTAGATGTTCCCACAGATGTGCGATATGCATACAAAGCAAATGGTAGTTTCTCGTGCCAATATTTATATGTCTCAGTCATTTTCCCAATGATCTTCTTAATATTTTTGTTGGCTGCTTCCAAAGCCCCGTTCATCTTTGGGCGATAGGGCGAGGAGTTATGATGCTTTATTTGGAACTGCTCGCACACTTCTTCTATCATCTTATTGTTCAGATTCATGGCATTATCTGAAATGATTCTTTCAGGCAAACCATATCGGCAAATGATTTCCTTTTTCAAAAACTTGCACACTACAGTCTTCGTCACATTGGCAAACGAAGCGGCTTCAATCCATTTTGTGAGGTAATCGATAACCACAAAAATGAATCGATGTCCATTTGAAGCTTTTGGAGAAATTGGCCCTATGACATCCATGCCCCACATAGAAAAAGGCCACGGAGAAGTCATGACATGAAGGGGTGAAGGGGCTACATGAATTTTATCGCCGTAGATTTGACATTTGTGGCATTTCTTGGCAAAATTGATGCAGTCATTTTCCATTGTCAGCCAATAATAACCGAGTCTCATGATCTTTCTGGCCATATTGAAACCATTGGCATGCGTTCCGCAAATTCCCTCATGGACCTCTTCAAGTATTTTTCTGGCTTCAACATCATCCACACATCTCAAAAGCATCTGATCCTTTCCTCTTTTATACAGGATATCCCTATCAAGAACAAATCCCGCTGCCATTCTTCTAATTGTTCTTTTATCGTTCTCATTCGCTTGTTCGAGATACCTTTGATTCTTGATATATTCTAAGATATCATGGAACCAAGGCCGTCTGCCTACTTCTTTCTCAATGCTACAACAAAGGTGCGGGGACCTCAGATATGCTCATTTTGAGGGCATTATTTCGCTTCTCTACTTGCTTTGAACATTGAAGCCAAAGTGGCCAGGGCATCAACCAGTTGGTTCTCTTCTCGTGGGAAGTAATGAAAAGTTATTTCTTTGAATTCCTTGATCAATCCGGCCACTAAATCGTTGTACTTAATCAATTTTGAGTCCCTCACTTCCCACTCTCCACGGATTTGGTAAATCACTAGGGCTAAGTCCCCATACACCTCCAAGAACTTGATGTTTCGTTCGATAGCTGCACGAAGCCCCATGATACAGGCCTCATATTCTGCGATATTATTGGTACAGAAGAAGTTCAGTCTTGCGGTGAACGGATAATGATTCCCGTCTGGTGATACCAGGATTGCTCCAATTCCATGCCCTAAAGCATTTGACACACCATCAAAGCACATCTTCCATGACTTCTCTTTTGATGACTCGGATTCTATTTCTGTGATGCACATTAAGTCTTCGTCTGGGAAATCGAATCTTAAAGGCTTATATTCCTCTGTCGTTCGAGTTGCTAAGAAGTCAGCTATTGCGCTCCCTTTTATCGACTTCTGACTTACATAGGCAATGTCATATTCCGAAAGGAGGATCTGCCATCGTGCCATTCTTCTTGATAGTGCCGGTGATTCCATCATGTATTTTATTGGGTCCAGCTTTGAAATTAGCCATGTCGTGTGCTACAACATATATTGTCTGAGTCTCCGAGCTACCCAAACCAGAGCGCAACAGTATTTCTCAATGGACGAATATTTTGCCTCATATTCGAGAGAACTTTTGCCGAGGTAGTAGATCGCTTTTCTTTCTTTCCCGACTCGTCGTGTTGCCCCAAAGACGCAACCCATTGAACTTTCGAACACAGTCAAATACAATATCAATGGTCTTCCAGGAGTGGGCGGTACTAGCACTAGAGGACTGGACAAATATTGTTTTATCTTATCAAAGGCCACCTGGCATTCCTCGTTCTGTTCTCCCGGGTTATGTTTTCGAAGAAGCCGAAAGATTGGGTCGCATTGGTTGGTAAGTTGAGCGATAAATCGGGCGATGTAGTTTAATCTCCCTAAAAATCCTCTAACTTCCTTTTGCGTGCGCGAAGGTGGTAATTCTTGGATGGCTTTTATTTTATCTGGATCAACTTCGATACCTCTTTCACTGACAATAAAGCCTAGCAACTTTCCCAAGGTAGCCCCAAATGTACATTTGGCTGGATTAAGCTTTAGCTGAAACTTTCTCAGCCTTTCGAACAACTTCTTGAGGTTCACTACATGCTCTTCTTCCCTCGATTTAGCAATCATGTCGTCGACGAGACCTCTATTTCTTTATGCATCATGTCATGGAATACCGTTACCATAGCCCTCTGATATGTTGCCCCAGCATTCTTTAACCCGAATGGCATCACCTTGTAGCAGAACGTTCCTCACATTGTTATGAAGGTAGTTTTCTCCATATCCTCAGGGGCCATCTTGATCTGATTATACCCTGAGAATCCATCCATGAAAGAAAACAATGAATGTTTTGTTGTGTTGTCCACCAACGTATCAATATGTGGTAAGGGAAAATTATCTTTTGGGCTTGCTCGGTTCAGGTTACAGTAATTCACGCACATTCGTACTTTGCCATCTTTCTTTGGTAGTGGGACTATGTTAGCCACCCATTCTGGATATTTGGAGGCTTGTAGGAAGCTAGCCTCAAATTGCTTCTTGACTTCCTCTTTTATTTTCAACAGCATTTCGGGTCTCATCCGTCTTAATTTTTGCTGGATGGGCTTGCATTCTGGCTTTAATGGGAGTTTATGGACCACTAAATCTTCATCTAGCCCTGGCATGTCCTGGTATGACCATGCGAAAACATCTTTGTATTCGTGGAGTAAAGTGATCAAATTATGCCTGGTACTCTCTGAAATAGAAGTCCCAATCTTCACTTCTTGTTTCCTCTCTTCAGTGCCCAAATTTATTATTTCCACAAATTCTTCGTGAGGCAAAATCTATTTATCCTCTTGTTCTACCATTCTTAACAATTCAGGAGACGAGACGTAATCTTCAGCATTTTCTTCGGCTTCAAATTCTCCTAAGCAAACAGCCTTCTCAAAATCAATTTCAAGATTCGTAACGGGCTTATTCATGTCGTCAATATCTGAGCACCTGAAAGTTGAATGGAAAAGGAAGCTATAGAGGGGCATCCAAGTATTGGAATCAACAAAAAAATGTCATATCATGGCAATGAGGCAAATGTGAGTATAGGCTATGAAATGATAAAATGATTATGAAATTAGCGATAATGCAAAAAAAAATCATGACAAAATGCATCTTTATTGATATTCATTTAAATGATAAAGAGCGAATGCAAACTCTTACAAAAGAATTCTATTATATCTAAGGACATAACGGAATGTTAACGTTTGAGCATTACTCTGAAGACTTATAAACTATAAGAAGATCCTCGACAATCCAATTGTTCAACATGAAACCCGGGGGACAAGGGCGTATCTTTGAGACGTCTTTACTCGCGTCAGCTCCTTTATCAATGACATTTATACTGATATTCTGAAAACCCTTTTCAATTAACCATAGCGTGTTTCGTGGACCATCTTGTTCAGGGTACATCATTCCCGCAGATGTAAATTTTTTTGACAAAGGAGGGTACTCTATTGGTTCCCATTCTGGTTCTCGGCCCAAAGTTCTTGCAATCCTTCTTTCCTGATCTTTTTTCCACTGTCTTTTTCTTTGACGCATGTCAGGATAGAACCCCAAACCGTATCAGGCCTTTTGGTGCACTGGCTTTAAAGCCCTAACTATTCCTTGCAGATGTCTCCTCAAACCTCTTCTCGCACGAGCTCCCCTTCCTACGGTCAACTTGACACCCATTCTGGTATTTCTCGCTTTGGCATCGAATTCTGCTTCTCGGATTTAAAGTGGCATTGACAAATTCAAGGGATCGAAAGGAACATTCCACTGCATCCTTGCTTACTTCCAGGTATGGCGCATCAGCAGAGATAGATGCGACAATGTCTTCTTCGCCCTCGACTGTGACCAAACAGCCATCCATGATAAATTTCACCTTTTGATGGAGGGATGATGGGACTGCTCCAGCAGAATGGATCCAAGGTCTTCCCAAAAGGCAGTTATAAGAGGGTGTAATGTCCATGACTTGGAACTCGACATCATAAATGTAAGGGCCCACTTCCAAAGGGATTTCGATCTTTCCCATGACTTCGCGCCTCGTTCCATCGAATGCCCTTACCGTGGAATGACAGGGCCTTAAGTAGGACAAATCCATCGGTATTCTGGAAAGTGTGGCCAATGGCATAACATTTAACGTTGACCCATTATCGATGAGTACGTTCGGTATTATGTAGCCCTTGCAGCGAGTCGTGATATGTAGCGCTTTCACCGAGCCCTTACCATTTGGCGGTATCTCATCATCACTAAAAGAGATGAAATTGTCCGCATTTAGATTATTTACCCACCTATCAAGCTTCTCAACGGATATGTTGTTGGCCACATAAGCTTGATTTAACACCTTCAATAAAGTATTCCGATGTGGCTCTGAATTTAACAAGAGAGATAAACCGAGATTCGTCTTTGGCGGCTTACTCAATTGTTCCACCACACTATACTCGCTGTGCTTGATAAATTTCAAGAATTCCTGAGCTTCTTCCTCATTCACAGGCTTTTTGGTTTCTTGCACGGGTGGAATTTCTTGCTCGACTTCGACTTCGTGCATCACTGCTTTCCCTTTTTGCTTCCAATCGCTATTCTTTTTTACTGGTTCGACTTCTTTCGAATAACAACGCCCACTGCGGGTAAAATGACCTACTTCCCCAATGTCTTCAGTTGTGGCTTCGGGCTTTTCCCCTTCAGGTGCGATGATATTGACATTGTACTTCCACGGTAGTGCTTTATTGTCCTTATAAGGGAAAGAAGATGGTACTTCGATTATCATTTTTGGTTTCACTGACTCCTTCTTCGCGTCATAATAAATTATTAACGGTCGGTCGGCGCTATACAGGAAACCTGATGATTGATTATTAGAGGCACATATTTCTCCACTGTCGGCCTCTTTGGCTTTACAAAAAATCCCAATCTCCCTGTTATCCATCATATTTTGCAGTAAATTTCTGAATTCCTCGCAGGACTGAATGTCGTGCCCTTCAATGCCATAGAACTCACAAAAACTGTGACCTTTTGCATCTTTTCTTTCGGATACTCCGTTAACACGACAGAGCAACCCTTTCTCACTTAGTACCTCCCAGATTCTCTGCAGAGGTGTTCTTACTTCAGAAACCCATCTTCTACTTTGTCGTTTATCCTCCTCTCCTCATCAAGGCCACATTCCTTCTGTGGTTTGGGAATGGATTCCGGTCGTCTTCGCCAAGACCATTAAATTGCAAAATGCCCGCATCAATGAGCCCTTGAACTCTCCTTTTGAAAGCAAGACAGTTCTCAGTACAATGCCCCTGGTTCCCCGCATGGTATACACAACTAGCGTTTGGATCGTACCATTTCGCGTATGGAGGTTTAAGGGGGGCCATGTAATGGGGAGATATCAATTATTTCTCCAAGAGTTTTGGGTACAATTCCCCATACGACACAGGGATAGGAGTAAATTGTGGCCTCTCGGGGTTGGGCCTTGTTGGTCTTGGTTCGTTTCTGGGTTGGTTTTGAACTGGTGCAGTGTTTTGTGAAAAAGTGGTGACGGGTCTTTGGTTGTTCATGGCGTATACGGGGTAGGACAGATGTGGTGCTTGGTAGTAAAGGGTTTGAGAAGGATAATAGAAATTTGGAGGTGGATAATTTCGAGGTCGGGGTTGATTTGGATATGGATTAGGGGCATAACGGTTTTCTATTCCCACCATATGGGCTTCTGGTTCTTTCTTCTTCATAGGCGCTGCCCTTTTTGAACCTTCTGAACCTTCCATTCTACCGCTCTTGACGGCATTCTCTATGAGCTCACCAGATATTACAATATCCCCAAAATCTTTCGTGGCACTTCCCACTAGTTTGTCATAAAATGGCGCCTTTAAGGTGTTGATAAAGAGAACGGTTATCTCCGTTTTTGTTAGTGGGGGCTCCACTTGGGCCGAGACGTCTCTCCATCTCTGCGCATACTGTCTGAAGGTCTCTGATGGCTTTTTCTCCATCATTTGCAAGGTCATCCGGTCTGGCACCATGTCTGATACGTGTTTGTACTGCTCGCAGAATGCAGACGCCAAGTCATTCCAGGATCGAATCTTTTCTCTACTAAGTTGGTTGTACCACCGAAGAGCTGACCCTGTTAGACTATCTTGAAAGCAATGTATGAGTAGTTTATCCTCGTTCACATAACCAGTCATTTTTTGACAGAACATAATGAGATGTGCTTTTGGGCACCTTGTCCCATCATACTTCTCAAAATCAGGCACTTTGAACTTCGGAGGCAAAATTAGATCAGGTACCAAACTGAGTTCCTTGGCACCTAGTGCGGAGAAGACTTCAGTGCCTTCTATTGCTTTGAGTATTTCCTCTAGACTCCTATATTTTGGGTCATGGTTATCCAATTTCAACTTGGCTACCTCTGCTGGGTCATCCAGATCTGGAACTAGTGGATCAGCAGGGTTAGCCCCTGGGTTCGACGCGAATATTCCTTGCCCTAAATTAGTAGGTGGAGCAGGTGGCATAGGTCGATGTTCCAAGCCTGTGGGTTCCCCTTGAGTATACCCTCTTTGTGTTGTATACGCGAGCAGTGGAGTGAATCCCGGGGGATAGAGTGGATCCTGATCGTGGTGAATTCTTGACCGAAGTTCCATAACATCGGGGTTTTGCATGAGTCCTTTTCCTTTGACCAAAGTTGTCATCATCTCCATCATTTTAGCCATCTGATCTCTTTGCTCGAGTGATTCCTCTCGAGATCTCACCATTAGGTCTCTCGTCTCTTATTGCGATTTGGCCAGTTGCTCTTGTAATTCCTTTTGAGCCCTTTCCATCTTTCAATTCTCTCATTGAATTCAGCTTCCATTACTCTAGCTTGTCGGCGCGTTTTATACGGATGACGTGGTTCCAGTCTTGTGGTATTACAACTGCGAATCATATATTTTATCTTCAGCGACCGAGTATAGGATATGCAATGTATGAATGAATGCATGAATGAATGCATAAATGTCAAAATGTTAGTTATGCAAGGAATGCAAAAATTTGGTGTTAATTTCAAGATAGCCCCTATTTAGGCATTTCCTTAATCAAATGAGTCTATTACACAACATTTCGGTCACTCGTATAATTGACTCCTCCATTAGAAACCCGTTTTTGGCAACCACTCTCTAATCAACACCTTCCTAACAAGATGCCTTCGATGCATGATGAAAATAGAAATACAGACAAAGACCTTGGTTAGCGCAACACATATAAACAGAGAAAAACTGTGGAAAATCTAACAAATTAAGCTACTTGGTCCAATGGACTCGATTCCCTTGCTTAGAAAGCACAAATGTAAAAGAAATAGAAGGTAAGATGTGCTTTTCCCGTGTACTTATTTCGGTGACTACTAAACGAGCGGAGGTTCGGCATGGCTCTAGTTGGGTGGCTCGTATGGTTCACTATATGCGGTTTTGGTTCTAGACAGGTACTCGAATTGCTCGTACTATCATCTGCTAAGATTAGCACGAAGCCTCGGTCATAACCCATCACAGGCTCACGAGTTCAATTCGAGGGATTACATTTACTTATGCCTATGCGGAGGGACAAGTTAACTCACGAAAGCATAAGTCATATGTAACCCGAAAGTATTCACTAGCCTATGCGGAGGGACGAGTTAACTCACGAAGGCATAGCGTTTACTTTCACTTAAACGGACAGAGCCCGGGAAGAGAGCTTATGTTATGCAAAATGCAAGTGCACGGTGTGTGGGAGAAACTTGCAATCCTTCCATTTATTTTAAAACTACAAAACTAAAGCGAAAGATAAAACAAATTAGGAGATACGTATGTATGATTTTTTCGAAAACAAAACTTAAGGATCATGATTAAATATTAATTTGAACAAGAAACTTTGAAAATTTTGACAACGCTAGTTTAATTCGACTCGACTCTCAAAAAGCATCCCCAGCGAAGTCGCCAACTGTAGCGAGGTAAAAATTTTAGCTTAGCTTGGTCGCTAATTGTGGCGATTTATTGAAAAAAAGTTTGAAATTTGACGTTTGATTTTTGAAATAAACAGGAGTCGCCATCGATCCTTTTTCCTAGGTGTGATCGGACACCTATTAGATCTCTTATTAAAACAAATAAAAGGCTAAGTTTAGGTCTACGTTAAAATCCAGAGAAAATTTAGGGTTCGAGTTGATTCTGCCTGCGAGGAAGGTATTAGCACCTCATGACGCCCAAAATTGGTATCTTATTAAACACATGTTGTCTTGATTTTCAAAAATACGAATTCAATTTGACATTTAAGTGTGATCCGATTGAAGGAAATGAGAAGTTGCAAGTTTTTTGTTTTTAGAAGGACGTCCGCTTTTAACACGAGCCGATTAATTTCACCCAACATAGCGATGAAATCGATGACTTAATGTTAAAATCGGTACATTGCCTTATTCTTAAAATTAAAATGTAAAAAGTTTTTAAAATGATAGTAAAAAAATCCAAGAATATTATTGTCAAAAAATGCTAATAATGATGTGAATAATAAAATATATAAAATATAAAATATTAAAATATCAAAATATTAGAATAATAATAATTAATATTGACAAATAAAAAATAAAATAGAAATAAAAAATGTACATAATATATATATATTAGAAATAATAATGATGTTTAAAAATCAATACTATTAATAATACTACATCAATATGTACATATATAAAAAATAAATACGTGATAATATTAAAAATATGTACATAATATTGTGTTAAAAATACATACATAATATAGTTAAGATATATACATAAGATAACATGTAAAAAAAATATATAAATAATATAATATTAAAGATATATACATAAAATAGTATAAAATATATATATATATATACGTAATATAGAATTTAAAATATACCTAATATATTAAAAGAATATATATAATATAATATTAAGAAATATAATAATAACAAAAAAGGAGAGAGAGGGAGAGGGTGGATGATTTTCGGCCACAAGGTCGGCCATCGTCCGGTCGCCGGACCGCCGCCGGCGCCACCGTACACGGCAGCCGGACCTCAAAAAAACTTTTTCGGTAAAAATGGGTAAGCTTCCTCCTTTTATTTTTTTTACTTTCGTATAAAAGAAACAAAATAAGATTGAAAGGAAAACAATAAGTAAACAAAGAACTTAAAATGAGAATAGACAAAGAAACCTCTTTTGCTTTGATCTTTGATTAATCTTCAAAAAAAACTAGCTTCTCCAAAAACTAGCCTTCACAATAACTCTTCTCCTTGATTACTTTAAAAAGAAACCTCTCCAAAAATCCTTTACAATAACTTTCTCTCCCAAAAACTCTCCAAAAAAAAATCCCCCATATACAAAATATGAGAAGGCTTATATAGCCATTTACAAAATATTTTTTTATTGTTTATGTCTTCATTTGTAGGTACAAGTGGTGGTGGAGAAGGTGTGGCTAGTGGAGTTGGTGGTGGAAAAAGAGTGGCTAGTGGAGTTGGTGGTGGAAAAGGTGTGGCTAGTGGAGTTGGTGGGTTGAAAAAGAGTGGCTAGTGGAGTTGGTGGTGGAAAAGGTGTGGCTAGTGGAGTTGGTGGTGGAAAAGGAGTGGCTAGTTGAGAAAAGTTTAAGTTGTGGGCTAGGTTTTTTTATTTTGATTTAGGCTTAGGGTTTGGGCCATTGGGGTTTTGATGTAAATTGGGCTTTCGGTAGTTAAGATTTTGGGTTTTGGGTTTAATTTTGGTGGGTTAGGTAAGGCTAAATTGGGTTTTGATGTAAATGGGCTAAAATTTGCCTACAACATCGTGTACATCATTTTATTATAGTTTTATATATTGTAAATATCATATTATATTTTATCATGTATATTATGTATGTCATGTATATGTTTTAATATATTATGTGTATATTTTGTTTCAGATATTATGTATATATTATGTATATGCTTTTAAATATTATTATATATCTATTTTCAATATATATTTATGTAATGTTTTTATTATTACTACCATTATTATTACTAATAGGTATATACACTATGTAATTTTCATTGTATTACGTATACCTTTTTGTACTACGATATGTATCTTTTAATATTGTACTATTATTATTATCATATATATATATATATATATATATATATATTTCTTTCATATATTTCTTATAACCTCTATTATTACGTATATACCTTAACCCATATATGTATATACTTTTATATCATTACTATCGTTATCATTGTCATTTTATTTTTCTATTTTTATATCTATTTATTTATTTATTTGCTTGCGTGTTCGATTATTCCATTTTCCCCACTTACGTGTTTACATTTATATGATACTTAGCCTCGTTATTGTTTCATCTTTTATAACTGTTCATGTTATTGTTTTGACACTATCATCATATTATTATACATGTTAATACCATAATTTGCTTTCATATTTTACTATAAATCACATCATGTTTTTTTTGATACTTTAAAATAATCCTTTCATAAAAGTGATATTCCATATTTGGAAATTTGAGAAAATCGGGCCCTAACTTATTGGGTTTCGATTTTTCTCTTTTAACCTAAATCACGAAATATTCTTTTAAATCACAATACGAATTTTAGAAATGCTTATTTTCGGGGATACGAGGTGTGGTGCCCTAACTTATAGGGTATGACATTTTGTTACTTCGAAATAAGATTTTTCGCGAATAAAGGCGATATTTGGTGTTCGAAAATTCGAGAAAACGTACCCTAACTCACTGGGTTTTGATTTTCCTCGTTCACCCTAACTAACCGAATATCCTTTAAAACACGTTAATTTTAAATAAAAGGCAAGCTCGCTCTCGAAAATTCAAGATGTCGTGTCCTAACTCACTGGATGTGACATTTTATATTTTGAGACGAGAAGGTCTTTAACACTAGAGCATTTTTATAAAGAAGGATCTTATTTTAAATTTTTTCAAGTTTTCAAATTTTCGACACTAAGACACTAATTAATCAACTAGGTACCAATTTTTGGGCGTATCGAGGGTGCTAATCCTTCCTCATGCGTAACCGACTCCCGAACTCATTTTTTGATTTCCGTAGGCAGAAATTATCGTTTTAGTAAATCTTAACTTTTATTAAAATGATTAATTTGAGGTGACCCGATCACACCTCATCAAAAGGATTGGTGGTGACTCCTCTGTTCATTTTTATTTTCAAAATCTGAATCGATTCCCGTTTTTCAAAAAAATGGTTACGACAACTTGGCGACTCCACTGGGGACCCAAATAAAAGAGTCAAGCCACAAGTTGATTAACTTTTGTCTTTTTATCGAAAATTGAAAATTTGGTTTTGAAATACGATCCTTTTATTGCATTTTATCAGCTATTTTTGTGGTTTATGATACAATACCTGCTGCGTTGGTTTGAGTCTTTAAATGGTTTTGTATATTGCATTGCATGACCGCTGTGGTTACACCCTTTTAAGTGGGAGTGAGAAACTACTCCTTCGTGAGGTTTTCACTTTCGTGCAGGATAGTGGATGGCTTTCGGGATACATCCGTACCTATGTCTTCGTGAGATTTTCATCTCCGTGCAGCCATAGGGAAATGTATTCCCCTGAACTGTCTGTATGAGCCTATAATGGGTGAAGATCAAGGAATCTGCTGGTTCAGGTACCCTTACTCTAGAACCAAACCCCATGTAGCGAGCCTTAAGAACCCACCCAAGGTAGAGCCACTCTGAAACCCTAGTGGTTACCTGAACAAGCGCTATATTTGTTATTCTTTGTTTGCTTTGAACTGTGTATAAATTACTGACTTGCTTTGTTTTACTTTGATTGTATTTGCATGGCATTTTCATCGTAAAAGGTGTTGATTCGCATTCGGTTCCTAAATAGATAGCTTATCATGGAAAAGGGGTTTTTTGATAAAGTAGAAGACAACGCGGCTGTCTGGATATGGGCTGAGACAACACAACAAGAGAAGGGTAACAGTCTTACCGAGGGGTACGTGTCAAAGTTATGGAACTTTACTCTGATCAGTGTAACATAGAATAATCTCCAAGAGATGAAAGAAATTTAGGGTCAGTAGGATGACAAGGTCAAACGGCTATTCTATTGTCATTACGGTGATTTACCCTATCTGCTCGATGTTAAGGTAGATGAACACCTGTTTCGAGCCCTTGTCCAATATTGGAATTCTACTTACAGTTGCTTCACTTTCGGGAAAGTAGATTTGGTACCTACTATAGAAGAATACATGACCTTGCTCCATTGCCCAAAGATTCAGGCTGACAGAATTTATTCCAGACCTGCTAACGCCCCAGCATTTTCAAAAAAGCTGATGAACATCACAGGGATGAGCGAACAGTGGGTGACAACCTAGATCAAACAAAAAGGAGATTGTAAATGCATTCCTTAGAGGAACCTGAGGGATCTAATCTTAGCACACCCCGACGTGAAGAAAAGGGTAGATGTCTTCGTCTTGAGCATTTATGGATTGGTCATCTTCCCCAAAGCTTTGGAGCATGTAGACGAGGCTGTTTCCGACTTTTTTGACAGGCTTGGTAAATGAACTACACCTGTACCCGCAATCTTGGCTGAAACTTTCAGATCATTAAATGCTTGTAGAAGAGCGGGTGAAGGGAGATTTATTGGATGTGCACAGCTCTTGCTATCTTGGTTCCATAGCCATTTTTAGAAAGTGGAAAATGTCTCGTATCGTATTTTCTTTGAAAATTACTCTCCGCTGAAAGAGTTAGTGGCTACACCAAGGCGAGATGATGTTACAGAAGAAAATTGGATGACAGTTCTCCAAAATTTGCAAGAAGAAAACGTTGAATGGAGAGCCCCGTGGATGGTTCCTGATGAAATATTATACCGATGCGGAGATTTCGATTGGGTTCCCTTGTTAGGAGTATGGGGAGCCGTCGGATATGCTCCTCTGCTTGCATTAAGACAGTACAGATCCAGACAGTTTACACCACCAACATACGGGTTAGCCCAGTGCGAGTTCGTGTTCACAGGGAATAATTACAAAAAGAAAGTTCACGAGATATCAAATGCCTGGAACCAGACTCGTAGAATGAAGAAGTTTGCTGCCAATCCCATGACTACTCCTGAGTACGACCGATGGTGGAATTAGAGGATTAACGACAACATCCCTACATCAGATCAAGGGAATCCTCAGTCGATAGAAGAACACTTGAAAGTAATCCCGTCTGAGCTAGAAATCATCAGGCAAGATTTCGAGAGAAAGTGTCTAGAGCTAGAAAAAAGGATCGAGCAGTTGGAAGAAGAAAAGAAGCAGTTAGAGTTAGATGTCGACGTCCAGAAACTAGAAGCTGAAAGACTCAGAAAAGGGAAAAACAAGGCTGAAGAGGACTTGGACAATTTGAAAACGGACTATAAGAAGCTGCGTAGATCAATGAGAACCGCTGGGTTAGGAAAAACATCGGAACAGTGGCGACAGGAAGTTAAAGAAGAACAAAGCAAAGCCAACCAATGGGAAGAAAAATTCTGGGATGTTCAAGCTCGAGAAGGTGCTCTGAAAAGAAGTTTGGTAGAAAGCCAGAATGAGAAAGAAGGGTTAAAGATCTGGGTATCAGAGTTAGAGAGGTCATTGTATCAGTATCGCTCGCGTAACTCTACAATCGAGTTGAAAGCTAGTCAGAACAGAATCGAAGAATTAAAAGAGAATATAGAAGACTCTCAAAACAGCGCTGCAAAATCGTGAACTTCATATTGAACTCCTCGAGGTAAATAACGAGCGATGGAAGAAGCAACTTCATCAATCTCAAGACCAAGTCAGGAGGAGGGACTACGTCATGGGCGAAGCTTTGACTCAAGTGCGAGAAGTGGCTGATCACTTGCAAACATTAGCAGTACAAGCCAATGTGCTGAGTTTAAAATACGAGTCAGAATCGGACCGAGGCCAAGAGCTAGCTTGGCTTCTTAGACAGGTCAAGGCCTTAAGTATCAGGGCCAAGCCTTATATGTAATCTATTTTATGTAAAGAAACTTGTTTTCTAGAAAGTTACTCTAATGAAATCGAATTGAATCAACGCTTTTTGCATTCATCGCATTCATTGCATTCATGCATCAAGATTGCATCATACGCACTAAAACTCACAAAAACCCTAAAATCATGGCGCTTACCTCGAACATCGTTCACGGTACAAGAGGAAAAACAAGAGCAATGGATCAAAGGTTAGAGATTGGAACAAAAGCAAAAAGAGATGTAGGATCAATTACAAACACGTATGCAAGAACGACTTGCCAAAATCCAAAGAAGATATGAGAGACCGATCTCGGAGTCCCGAAAAGCATAATGGACCAACTAACGCGTTTATTGGCTGGCGGGTTAGAAAAAGGGAAAAGCCCCTTGATCAATGCGGGAGATGATAATGAAGATCCTACCTACCCTCCGGGCTTTGGCCCAGCGGACGTTCAGACACAACCTGATATGTACCCAAGAAGGCCATCAGTCACAATTAGGCCCCAACCATTTCAGGCCGGTGTTTCGGCACTGATGAATTATCAGGCTGGTTCGGGCTCTAATTCAGGGGACAACCTAACCAACCTAACCTAACCAACCTCGATGAAGTAACAGAAGCAGAAAAGACAAAGGTAGAACTCCCGAGAGAGCTTGAAGAAAGGTGTAGATGGTTGGAAGAAAAATTTAAAGAAATGGAAAACACCGACTATCATGGTGGAATCGACGCTAAGGAATTAACTTTGGTTCCCGACCTGGTACTCCCTCCCAAGTTCAAAACTCCGGAATTTGAGAAATACAACGGGACTAGCTGTCTCGAAGCTCACATCACTATGTTCTGCAGACGAATGGCAGGCCATGGCAATAATGACCAACTATTAATTCACTGCTTCCAAGAAAGTCTGGTTGGGGCTGCTTCTAGATGGTACAACCAACTGAGTCGCGCCCATATCAGTTCATGGAAAGATTTAGCACAAGCCTTCATAAAGCAGTACGGTCATGTGGCAGACATAGCCCTTGATAGAATCACTTTACAGAATATGGAGAAAAAGCATAATGAGAGCTTTAGGCAGTACGCCCAGCGATGGAGAGAGGTGGCCACACAAGTCCAACCCCCTCTGTTGGAAAAAGAAACCGCTATGCTCTTCATCAACACCCTAAAGGCACCTTTTATTAACCACATGTTGGGTAGCGTAACCAAGTTTTTCAGACATAGTAATGTCTGGAGAAATGATAGAAAATGCGATAAGATGTGGGAAAATAGATGCTGGGGAAAATGCCAAGAGGTCAACACCGAGAAAGAAAGAGCACGAGGTGAATAATGTGAGCTCATATCCGAAATCGATCACCGTAAGCCAACCAAGGTCGAAAACTACTGGACAGTAGGGCCCACCCAGACAAGAGCCTAACACAAAACAAAATAGGGAGAAACTCCAATTTACGCCCATTCCAATGACGTACAAGGAGTTATACCGAAGTTTATTTGATGCACATGTCGTGTCTCCCTTCTATCTAAAGCCAATGCAACCTCCATACCCCAAATGGTATGACGCAAATGCCCAATACGAATACCATGCAGGAGCCACAGGACACTCGATAGAAAACTGCACCACTTTCAAGAAATTGGTTGAAAGACTCATCAACATGGGGATTGTGAAATTTGATGATACATCCAGTACAGAGAATCCATTACCTAACCATGGGGATAAGGGAATAAATGCGGTAACCGAGAGTTCGGGGAAAGAAATTAAGATGAATGTTGCCAAAGTAAATACCCCGTTGAAAGAAGTATGGAAGAAAATGGTGGAAAGAGGGTTGATAGTACAGAATTCAAGGGTCAGACCTCGAGAAGTAAAGAATTATTGCGAGTTCCATGATCAAGAGGATCACGAGATGCAGACATGCAGTGAATTCAGGGCTTTTTTACAAGGATTGATGGATAATAAGGAGCTAGAATTCTTCGAATATGTCGAGAGCCCGGAAGAAGTAGATGTGTGTACCTTCGAACAGGGGTCGATGAAGGATGTTTACAAACTTAACCACCCAGTGGTTATCATATCACGTCCGAGAATGAATGAAGCCAGGGCACAAGTTACGCCGAAGGTCGTAATCTAGAAGCCCGTTACTTTCCCTTACAAGGATAGCAAAATGGTACCGTGGAACTATAGCTGCAATGTGATATTCCCGGGAGAGGAGACCCCGATTAATGCATCAGAGGAAGTTAAAGACAAGGGTTTTTATACGTGCAGCGGAAGGCGTTATACCCCAAATACAAAAGTCGAACAGGTTAAAGAAAAATCATTAGCAATTGAGCAAAAGAAAGAGAAGCCGGCAGGGCCTGAACCAACTGTTAATGAATCAGTGACTGAAAAAGAAGCCAAGGAATTCTTAAAATTTCTAAAGCACAGTGAATATAGTGTCGTAGAACAGTTGCACAAATAGCCAGCTCGTATATCGATACTGGCCTTACTCTTAAGCTCCGAAACCCATTGCAGCGCATTGATGAAGGTGCTGAATGAAACTTATGTTGCTAACGACATCTCTGTAAACAAACTGGACCGCTTAGTCAACAATATAAGTGCCGACAACTTCATATTCTTCAATGACGATGAGGTACCGCCAGGGGGCCGAGGATCAACTAAAGCTTTGCACATCATGACTCGCTGTAAAGGGTACACATTACCGGGGGTATTGATTGACAATGAGTCTGCATTGAATGTCCTACCCCTATCTACGCTGAGTAGGTTGCCAGTGGATAGTTTCCATATGAAGACATGCCAAAGTGTAGTAATAGCATTTGATGGCACGGAAAGGAAGGTAATAGGGAGAATTGAAATACCCCTCTTAATCTAGCCGAGCATGTACGAGGTAGATTTCCTGGTCATGGACATTAAGCCTTCGTATAATTGCCTATTGGGGAGACCATCGATACACTCAGAAGGGGCAGTCCCTTCATCGCTGCACCAAAAGTTGAAATTAGTGATCGAAGGTCGGTTAGTAACGATCAATGCTGAAGAGGACATCATCGCGGAAATAACCAGTGACGCCCCATATCTGGAGGCAAATGATGGAGCAATCGAGTGCTCTTTTTAATCTTTGGAGTTTGTGAACGCGACATTCATTACCGAAGGAAATAAGATTCCAATTCCCAGGTTATCTGAGACTACAAGAATGGGACTACGGCTAACTGTTGGAAAAGGGGCTCTACCTGGAAGAGGACTCGAGAGATACCTCCAGGGAAGGATTAATATACCAATGATAAAGGACAAATAAGACCATTTTGGGTTAGGGTTTAAGCCGGACATGAAATAAAGAAAGAAGAAACTTGAGAAGAAGTAAGAAAGAAGGAGAGCGCGATTGAGCGGGGGAGAAATCGAATAGGAACCAATGATCTTCCCCCATATATCAAAGACTTTTGTGTCTGGAGGGGTCATTCACTCCGAACGAAAGACGTCGGGAAAAGAAATCGTGGAAGGAATAATGGAGAGTTTGGACATCAACGCCACATATGAAAAAGGAACTAGGGTAGAGAATTTGTCAGGCATTCGCCCTTATGAGCCGGGAAGTGTTCTGAATAATTGGACTGTGGAAGAGATTCCTGTAGTCTTTAGAACTAACTCAGAGTAATGTCCAAAACACACTTATTGCTCTAGGCCTAGGAGTAATAAGTGTCCTTTTGTGAAATAGGCTTATGTTTGAAATCGTTATTTCAATGAAATGAATCCTTTTGACTTATTCCGTGCAAATATTCTTTTATGCTTTCATTCATAATCATACCATACATATCATTGTTCTTAGATTCTCTTGTTCTTTGTATCTTCCTTCGTACCTACAACAGGTCTCCAGATATCAATGATGTGAGTGACGTTGCTATTAATTCAGAGTCTCCTTTTGAGCGAGATATGTGTCTAGAGGGATCTCAGGACTTTGAGGATGACGGAGACTATAACTTATCCCCTGATTTGTTAAGGATGGTAGAACAAGAGGAGAAACAGATTCTACCCCACAAAGAGCCTGTAGAAGTAGTGAACTTGGGAGATGAACTAGAAAAGAAAGAAGTAAAGATTGGAGCTTGCATTACCACAGAGACAAAGCGGGACCTTATTGAGTTACTCCAAGAGTTTAAGGATGTCTTTGCATGGTCATATCAAGATATTCCTGGGCTAAGTACTGACATTGTGGTACACAGGCTCCCCATTAAAGAAGAATGCAAGCCAGTTCAGCAAAAGCTCCGAAGGATGCGGCCCGATGTTTGGTTGAAAATAAAAGAGGAGGTCAAGAAGGAATTTGATGCTGGCTTTTTACAAGTAGTTAAGTACTCGGAATGGGTAGCCAACATCGTCTCCGTCCCTAAAAAAGATAGAAAAGTATGGATGTGTGTAGACTATAGAGACTTAAACAAAGCCAGCCCGAAGGATAATTTCCCGTTGCCTCATATTGACACCTTAGTGGATAACACGGTAGGTTACTCACTCTTCTCCTTTATGGATGGTTTCTCAGGGTACAATCAGATCAAGATGCATCCTGAAGACATGAATAAAACCACATTCGTGACCATGTGGGGAACCTTTTGCTATAAGGTGATGCCGTTCGGATTGAAAAATGCGGGAGCAACATATCAGAGAGCCATGATAACCCTATTCCATGATATGATGCATAAAGAAATTGAAGTCTATGTCGACGACATGATCGCCAAATCTCGGACTAAAGAAGAGCATGTGCAAGTTTTGAGGAAATTATTTTTGAGGTTGAGGAAATTCCAGTTGAAACTCAATCCAGTAAAATGTACCTTCGGGGCCAGGTCAGGAAAACTGCTAGGATTCATGGTCAGTGAAAAAGGGATTGAGATTGACCCAGATAAATTCAAAGCCATACAAGAGTTACCTCCACCACGCACTCAGAAGGAAGGTCGGGGATTCCTAGGAAGATTAAATTACATCGCTCGATTTATTTCACAACTAACCGAGAAATGTGACCCCATATTCCGTCTCCTTAAGAAACACAACCTTGATGTTTGGGACGAGGAATGCCAGAATACTTTCGACAAAGTTAAGTAATATTTGTCTAATGCCCCAATGTTGACACCAACTAGCCCAGATAAGCCACTGATACTGTATTTGACAGTATTTGAAAATTTTATGGGATGCGTGCTTGGCCAACATGATGAATCAGGAATGAAAGAAAGAGCGGTATATTACCTCAGTAAAAAGTTTACTGAGTGTGAGACGAGATACTCGTTCATTGAAAAGTTGTGTTGTGCCTTAATCTGGACAACCCGAAGACTGAAACAATACATGTTGTGCCACACAACTTGGCTTATTTCTAAACTGGATCCTCTGAAGTACTTGATGGAATCAACTGCTTTAAATGGGATATTGGCCCGATGGCAAATTCTACTTTCTGAATTTGATATCGTCTATGTAAATCAAAAAGCTGTAAAAGGGAGTGCAATAGCAAATTTTCTAGCCAGTAGAGCTCTAGAAGATTACGAGCCTCTGAACTTTGATTTCCCTAATGAAGATCTAATGTGCGTGGCAACCACTGAAGAAGACCCTCAAGAAGGTCATCCTTGGAAGCTAAACTTCGACGGAGCATCAAATGCTGTGGGTAACGGGATCGGGGCAGTCTTGGTATCCCCAAACGGTGAACATTATCCCTTCACTAGTAAATTGGATTTCGACTGCACAAACAATATGGCAGAATACGAAGCATGCATTATGGGAATACGCGCGGCCATAGAGCGTAAAATCAATGTGTTAGAAGTATATGGAGATTCTGTGCTAGTGATTTATCAACTCAAAGGTGAATGGGAGACGAGAGACCCCAAGTTGATCAATTATCGAAGTCTGGTCCTTGAATTAATCAAAGAATTTGATGATATCGTCTTTTACTATCTCCCTCGAGAAGAAAATCAGATGGCCGATGCCCTAGCAACTTTAGCCTCTATGATCAAGGTGAACAAATAAGAGGATGTGAAACCGATTCAAATGAGTATCTATGAGGCTCCAGCTCATTGTTACAACCTCGAAGAAGAAGAGGAAAATGATGATCATCCTTGGTACCACGATATCCTGCGATATGTGAAGAATCGTGAGTACCCCGACCAAGCTACTGAGAACGACAAGAGAACGTTAAGAAGACTGGCCAGTGACTATGTCTTAGATGGGGAGATCCTATACAAAAGAAGAAAGGATCAGGTACTGTTAAGATGTGTAGACCCTATTGAGGCTAAGAAAATATTGGAAGAAGTCCATGAGGGCTTCTGTGGGACACATGCTAATGGCTTTACAATGGCCAGGAAAATTATGAGGTTTGGGTATTATTGATCCACCATGGAAGGAGACTGTATTAACTATGCCAAAAGATGTCATAAGTGCCAAATCTATGGAGACAAGATTAACATGCCTCCTTCACCTCTGCATGTTATGACTTCTCCATGGCCTTTCTCGATGTGGGGCATAGATGTGATTGGGCCAATTTCACCAAAAGTCGTAAATGGGCATCGATTCATCTTTGTGGTAATCGATTATTTCACCAAATGGGTAGAGGCCGCTTCATATGCCAATGTTACAAAATCAGCAGTTAGCAAGTTCTTGAAAAAGGAAATCATTTATCGATATGGAATGCTGGAAAGGATCATATCTGACAACGCATTAAATTTGAACAACAGCACGATAGCGAATGTCTGTAGTCAGTTCAAGATTAGACACCACAACTCATCACCGTATCACCCGAAAATGAACGGTGCAGTCGAGGTAGCTAATAAAAACATTAAGAAGATTATGGGGAAAATGACTGAGACTTATAAAGACTGGCATGAAAAGCTACCATTCGCCCTCTATGCTTATCGAACGTCTGTCAGGACCTCCACCGAGGCAACACCTTTCTCATTGGTTTATGGAATGGAGGTAGTTTTACCTATCGAGGTCGAGATTCCTTCCCTCAGAGTTTTGTCAGAGGTAAAGTTGAATGAAGCAGAATGGATCCAGTCCAGATACGATCAGTTGAATTTGATTGAAGAAAAGAGGCTAATGACTGTTCGCCATGGTCAGATGTACCAAAAGCGAATGATGCAAGCTTACAACAAAAAGGTTCGTCCTAGAGAATTCCACGAGGGAGACCTAGTATTGAAAAAGATCCTACCCATACAAAAGGATTTCAGAGGAAAATGGATGCCTAATTGGGAAGGACCTTATGTGGTAAAAAAGGCCTTTTCTGGAGGAGCATTGATGTTGGCCGAAATGGATGGCAAGACTTTACCCAATCCTGTGAATTCGGATTCAGTAAAGAAATACTTCGTCTAAAAAACAAAGAGGAGAGGCCAGGGTGAAAACTCGCAAAGAGCACCTTGAGACCAAAGGGATTTTGAATTGAGAACCCGTAAAGGGCGATTCAAATTTTGATCAAAGGTGGGGCATGCAGTAGTCTTATGATACCTAAATTAACAAGGAAGAGAGATGTTACGTATTGGGGCATCTACAAGGGTACTCTAGATCCCCTAAGCACATATTGGGCAAAAAGGGAGTCCTCAAGAAGTTCGTGCAAAGAAGCTCACACTGTGATATCTGGGGCACCTATTCCCTTTTATTCATTTTTTATTCCAGCAATGTTTGTTGACTGTGATTAATCTATTCCCTACAAATGTTGTTTCTGATAAATTTCAGTTTTGTCATTGTTATGATCTTTTTCAAGCATTTTGCATTGAAATGATAATTAATGGACTAAAGCCATTTTCGCAAAAAGAGTTCTGCATATTATTCAGAAAGTTTCTAAATAGTACAGGAACCTGAAACAGGACTATTTTTTAGAATTAACCAAACTCAAAGATTGGAAGCATCTGAGAAGAAAGAGTTTAAATTGAGACTACCTCTTCGGGTTTTCTGTTCAAAATTTGAGCTGAAGAAGAAGACAAGGTACCATTGTAGTGAAGGAACCTTGATGAACAAAGAGCAATGGCAACCTAAACAGGGATTCACGCTCACAACATGCTGTACTCATACATTTATAGATCATTCATAAGTGCATCTAATTAGGAACATTTGATTCATTTTGATCATAGCATCCTAATTCTTTGACATAAGCATAAATACATGGAACTGATTCTACAGGTCATGTCCCTAGAATCAGTGAATTCACAAATCTTACCCCATAAGCAGTAGGGAAACAGATCGAAGGCAACGAGCTTTAACCTCATAAGCAGTAGGGTAACAAGCTGAAGTTCATAGATCTTATCACCCTAAGCAGTAGGGAAACAGATCGAAGATAATGAGCTTTAACCCCCTAAGCAGTAGGGTAACAAGCCAAATTTATAGACCTTAACCCCCTAAGTAGTAGGGTAATAGGCTGAAAATTACAGATCTTATCTCCCTGAAGTTGCAGTGGAACAGATCGAATCCAGCAAATCTTGTCTTCCTGAAGTTGCAGTGAAGCAGACTGAAGATTTACAGATCTTACCCCCTAAGCAGTAGGGAAACAGATCGAAGGCAATGAGCTTTAACCCCGTAAGCAGTAAGGTAACAAGCTGGAGTTTATAGATCTTATCACCCTAAGCAGTAAGGAAGCAGATCAGAAGACGGCGAATCTTGCCCTCCTGAAGTTGCAGTGAAGCATATTCAAACCACCAAATTTTAACCCCCTAAGTAGTAGGGTAACAAGCCAAATTTACAAACCTTAACCCCTTAAGCAGTAGGGTAACAGGCTAAAAATCAAATGTCTTCTCCCTGAAACAGCAGTGGAGTTTATCCAAGCCACAGCAGATCCTCTTGAAGTTTCAGTAGAGTTAACCGAAGTCACAAGTCTTATTTCCCTGAAGATGCAGTGGATTAGAATGAAGCTACCTGTAGAAAAGGCGCTAAACAAGTCCAGACATGGTGAGACCGGGCAAAATTGGTCTTTTTTAAGTTTTTGCTCTGTTCTCGTTACACGACAACAAGCAAAGAGGGGCAGCTGTACAAGCCCAATTTTGGGCCCAAAACAAATAACCTACCCAAAACAAATAACCTACCTAAAACCCACTAACCTCTAAACAGAAGCCCTAACCCAACTAGCCTCAAGTTTAGGGTTTCAGAATCTGAAACCCTAAACCACTTACCTCCACCGCCTCTGACTCCCACCGCCCCAGTCACGTCGACAGCGCAAATGGCCTCTGCTCCACCGCCCATTTTCCTGCAAAGAAAAGACAATGTAATATAAAAAAGGATTTGTAATGGCTATATAAAGCCAAATCAAAAAACCATTGTAACATTCGGCCTTTTGTGAAATGAGAAACAATATTAGATTTAAAAAAAAAATACAAAGCAAAACACAAACCCTAGCAACATCAAAAGCATAAAACAATCCAAACAGAGAATAAAAAGCTAATAGCCGAAGGTGATTCTCATCCTTATCTTCATTCTCTTTCTTTTTTTTAACCTATTTTATCCACATATACATATATATACGCTTTAAAAATAAAAAAAATATAATTTTTTTTTCCTTTTTTCGATGGTCGTCCACTGGCCCAGGGACCGGAGACGGAGGCCTAAGACCGATAGGGGGAGAGGATTTGAGGGGTTTTTTTTGAAAGAGGGAGAAGGGAAATGAAAAAATAAAAAATAAATGGCTTATATAGGCCGGCAAAACGCACCGTTTTGCCCGGTCATTTTAAAATGCTGAAACGGCACCGTTTAGGCGCCGACCCGGAGACCCGACCCGTAGTACCCTGGGATCCGCGTGTTTTTGAGGCGGAGGGGTTATTTGTGCTCTTGGACCCTCCGCTTTTTCATGACTTCACAATTAAGTTTTACTTAATCTTAATCTGGCCCTATAATTTATTTCGTTTTCAATTTAGTACCTATGCGAATGACGCCGTTTTAGGAGGTCGGGATATTTACTCCTTTAGGCCCTCCTGTTTGCTCGCGCATTCGAATCAATCCATTCCTCTTTATTAGTTTTTTAAATCGGCCCCAAAACTTAATATTTGTTTCGAATTTAGTCCCTTTCTCAGATTTAATATGGTTTCTATATTATTTTTATTCTTTATTATTTTAATATTATTCATTATTCTATTTTACTATTCTCGCGTTATTATTTTTAACATATTTTATTATTATTTAAACATTTTTAATTAATACTACATATATATATTTTATATATATTCTTATAGTTGTTTTATATATAT
The DNA here is from genome assembly GCF_025698485.1 of Gossypium arboreum. Taxonomy (NCBI): domain Eukaryota; kingdom Viridiplantae; phylum Streptophyta; class Magnoliopsida; order Malvales; family Malvaceae; genus Gossypium; species Gossypium arboreum. Next base: position 47,371,574 of record NC_069079.1, read on the forward strand.
TATTATTGTTGTTCCTAATATATGTTTTATGTATACATATTTAAATACTCTATTATATACATTTTGTTATATCTATTTTCACTTCTATATTTATTATTAATATTAATATATGTTTTATTATATATCTTTAATATATATATATATACACGTATACATTTATATATTATTGTTATTATTAGTTTTGATATTATTGTTTTGTTAATACATTTGTGTCATATATACAAACTTTTAATATATATTTATATATTATACTTCATATTATGCCCATGTAAATTAATATTATATCATCTACATCATTTTATTATAGTTTTATATATTGTAAATATCATATTATGTTTTATCATGTATATTATGTATGTCATGTATATGTTTTAATATATTATGTGTATATTTTGTTTCAGTATATTATGTATATATTATGTATATATTATGTATATGCTTTTAAATATTATTATATATCTATTTTCAATATATATTTATGTAATGTTTTTTATTATTATTACCATTATTATTACTAATAGGTATATACACTATGTAATTTTCATTATATTACGTATACCTTTTGTACTACGATATGTATCTTTTAATATTGTATATTTATTTCATATATTTCTTATAACCTCTATTATTACGTATATACCTTAACCCATATATGTATATACTTTTATATCATTACTATCGTTATCATTGTCATTTTATTTTTCCATTTTTATATCTATTTATTTATTTATTTGCTTGCGTGTTCGATTATTCCATTTTCCCCACGTACGTGTTTACATTTATATGATACTTAGCCTCGTTATTGTTTCATCTTTTATAACTGTTCATGTTATTGTTTTGACACTATCATCATATTATTATACGTGTTAATACCATAATTTGCTTTCATATTTTACTATAAATAACATCATGTTTTTTTTTATACCTTAAAATAATCCTTTCATAAAAGTGATATTCCGTATTTGGAAATTCGAGAAAATCGTGCCCTAACTTACTGGGTTTCGATTTTTCTCTTTTAACATAAATCACGAAATATTCTTTTAAATCACAATACGAATTTTAAAAATGCTTATTTTCGGGGATACGAGGTGTGGTGCCCTAACTTACTGGGTATGACATTTTGTTACTTCGAAATAAGATTTTTCGCGAACAAAGGCGATATTTGGTGTTCGAAAATTCGAGGAAACGTACCCTAACTCACTGGGTTTCGATTTTCCTCGTTCACCCTAACTAACCGAATATCCTTTAAAACGCGTTAATTTTAAATAAAAGGCAAGCTCGCTCTCGAAAATTCAAGATGTCATGTCCTAACTCATTGGATGTGACATTTTATATTTTGAGACGAGAAGGTCTTTAACACTAGAGCATTTTTATAAAGAAGGATCGTATTTTAAATTTTTTCGAGTTTTCAAATTTTCGACACTAAGACACTAATTAATCAACTAGGTACCAATTTTTGGGCGTATCGAGGGTGCTAATCCTTCCTCGTGCGTAACCGACTCCCGAACTCATTTTTTGATTTCCGTAGACCAGAAATTATCGTTTTAGTAAATCTTAACTTTTATTAAAATGATTAATTTGAGGTGACCCAATCACACCTCATCAAAAAGGATTGGTGGCGACTCCTCTGTTCGTTTTTATTTTCAAAATCCAAATCGATTCCCGTTTTTCAAAAAAATGGTTACGACATACACTAAAAGCAAATTAAAATTATTATTTATCCAATTCACACATGCATTATATCTAAAATAAATCTTACCATGAATAATTTAAAATACACCAAATTTATCAACTTAATTATGCAAAATCAAAACTAATTCAGGGGCACCTAAATCAATACATAAGCAAGGGATGCAAGTAATTAACACCTAAAGTCAATATACCAAAATTTAATACACTATATATAAATTACCATACAAATTCATAATCCATGTTAAAGCATACATTTAAATTAATAGAGTCAACATATAACTTAAATAATAAAATAATTATTACATAATTTTTTAAAAATATATATAAGTCAAAATTATTTAATATTCAAATCCAAATTAACAAAGATAGTATAAAAATTAAATAAAAGAAAATTAAACATCAGAGCAAAATTTGTTAAAAAATAGATACTTATTCAAATAATCATTAAAAAACAAGTTCTGGAAAAACATTATAAACTAACATTTATATAATTATATTAAATAAGAAGTTAAATTAAAGAAAAGATAAAACTAATAAATACATTTTCAAAATTATGAATTAATGTGAAAGCAGAGGGACTGATTTGGGTATTTATAAAGGCAAAAGACCCTTTTAAAAAGCAATAAAAAGGTGAAAGGATTTATTTTGCAAATATAGGTGACAAGATTTCAATTTTTTGAAGAAATGTAAAACTAAATGGGTTCATGTTATAATTAATAGGAGTGGAAGCCTTTATAAAAGTAACTAAAAGACACGCAGAAACTAATTGTGAAAATTTCCCTTCAATTTCAACCATGAAAATCAAGATTTTTACACTTTCAATCATTTTTACTATGAATTTCCATATTTACTTTCTTTTTAGATTGAAATTTCCATATTTTATCATTCTTTTTTATAATCTTTGACATTGTTTTAGTAGTATGTGAGATATTAGAATTGTTATTACATTTTTCCTTAATCATTTATATTTGCATTAGAGGTTGGCATGTCATGCAATGTGAATTATCATTTAGCATTTGTATTTATATTTCATTGGTGTAATGGCTTTATTAATGAATCATAGTCTTAAATAAATACATTTCATTTAATTATTGCATTTTATTCAAGAGTTTTTTAATAAGGCAACATTTCGTGTTTGAAAATTTAGAAAATTGTGTCCTAACGTGTTGGGTTTCGATTTTCCGTTTGACCAAATAACCGAATACCCTTTTAAACTTCTGCATGTTTTGAAAATTATGAGGTGATCTCCATTTTTTGGAGGCTTAGAATATTGTATCCTAACGTGCTGGATGTGGTATTTTATTCCTTTGAAACGAGTGAATCTTAAAATCCAACTCGAGTTGTTCGTACATTTTTAAAGAGATCGTGTTTTAACATTTTTCTTCAAATTTTCAATGTTAGGACATTAATTAATCGATTAGGTACCAATTTTGGGCGTTGCGAGGGTGCTAATCCTTCCTCGTACGTAACCGACTCCCGAACCCGTTTTTCCAATTTTTGCAGACCAAAATCGTTGTTTTGATAAATCAATTTGTTTATTGAAAAACGACCACGTTTTGAGGTGACCCGATCACACTTCATCAAAAAGGATCAGTGGCGACTCCAAACTGTCGTTTAAAAAGGTCGATTCCTATTTTTCGAAAAATAGTTTCGACAGCTTGGAGAGTCCACTGGGGAACAATAAGAGAGTCAAGCCAAAAATTGATTATTTTCTGTCCTTTTGTCGAAAATTAAAAATTTGGTTTTTAACACACAATCCTCTCATTGTATTTCATTAGTGTTATGGCTTTTATCATTTTATTCATTTTTTTTGTATTTTGAGTTTTTATATCCCCTCGCATTGCATTGCATGACCGTTTTCGTTGCACCTTTTAAGTGGGAGTGGGAAGCTATGCCTTCGTGAGGATTTCACCTCCGCATGGGCTAGTGGACTGCTTTCGGGATACATCTATACCTATGTCTTCGTGAGGTTTTCACCTCCGCATAGCCATAGGGAAATGTATTCCCTTGAATTAAACTCGACCCACATGAGCCTATAATGGGTGAGGGTTGAGGAATCTGCTGGTTCAGGTACCTTTTCTTAGAAGCAAACCACATATAGTGAACTCTAAGAGCCCGCCCTAGATAGAGCTATGTTGAGCTCTAGCGATTACCCAGATAAGTGTTTGATTATTTTCTATTTGCTTTGGTTTTTATTATTCGATACTAACTTTTTGTGTTTTGTTGTTGTTATGATTGCATGTCATTTCATATTAAAGAGGTGTCAATTCCTGTTCAGTTCATAAATTAGAAAGCTTGTCATGGAGAACGAATTTCTTGATAAAGTGGAGGATAATGTGGTTGTCCATATGTGGTCAGAGAAGATGCAACTTGAGAAAGGGGATAGCCTAGCTGGGGGATATACGTCAGAGTTGTAAAACTTCACCCGTATCAATGTGAAGCAAAATGAGTTCTAGGAATTGAGGGATATATGGGCCCGTTGGGATGATGAGGTTAAGCAACTATTCTATCAAAATTACAGCGACCTACCCTATCTGCTTGACATCAAGGTGGACAAGCACTTGTTTCGAGCTATGGCTCAGTTTTGGGACCCCGCATATAGTTATTTCACTTTTAGGAAGATGGACTTGGTGTCTACTGTGGAGGAGTATACAGCTTTGCTTCATTGTCCAAAAGTTCAAGTCGACAAAACTTATTCTAGGGCTACTAATAGCCCAACTTTTATAAAAAAATTAATGAGTATCACCGGGATGAGTGAACAATGGATTATAGCCCGAATTTAGCAAAAAGGCGATGGCAAGTGCATTCCTTGGGTGAATTTGAGGGACCTGTTCGTAGCACATCCGGATATAAAGAAGAAAGTTGACGTCTTCGCCTTGAGTATTTATGGTTTGGTAATTTTCCCTAAAGTTTTAAGGCATATAGATGAAGTAGTTGTCGACTTATTTGATCAACTTGACAAACAAGTCACACCGGTACCGTCAATTCTAGCCGAGACGTTCAGATCTTTCAGTGCATGTTGGAGAGCCGGTGAAGGTAGATTTATAGGGTGTGTGCAGTTATTGTTGGCTTGGTTTCACAACCATTTCTAGAAGGTGGATAAAGTTTCTTCTCGAATTTTCTCCGAGAATTACCCGTTAAAAGAGATAACAACCACGTCCAGGAGAGATGACATATCAGAAGAGAATTGAATCGCGCTCCTTCGAAATCTCCAAGAAGAGGACGTTGAATGGAGAGCTCCTTGGTTGGTTCCCGATGAGATCCTCTATCGGTGTGGGAGTTTTGATTGGGTACCTCTGCCTACAATTTGGGGAGTCATTGGATATGCCACTTTGTTTGTTCTAAGATAGTACAGATCAAGGCAGTTCATACCGGTGACACATGGGCTAGCTCAGTGTGAGTTCTCGTATGGGGGGAACAATTATAAGAATAAAGTTCGAGAGATTTCTGATGCTTGGAAACAGACATGCCGAATGAAGAGACTGGCTGTAGGTGCAATGATGACACCTGAATAAAAGGGGTGGTTGAGTAAAAGGATCAATGATAATATCCCTAGGCCAAGTTTAGAGGGCGTTCGATTGATAAAAGAATACTTGCAAGTGATCCCCTCCAAGCTAGAAATCATAAAACATGACTTCAAAAGGAGAAATTTGGAGTTAGGGAAAAAGATAGAACAATTAGAAGAAGAAAAGATACATTTGAGGTTAGATGCCGATGTTCAAAAACTCGAGGCTGAGAAGTTGAGAAAAGGGAAAAAAAGATTAAAGAAGACTTGGACAGTTTGAAGACTGATTACAAGAAGCTGCGTATGTCGATGAGAACTGCCGAATTGGGAAAGATGTCAGAACAGTGGCGACAAGAAATTCAAGAGGAAAGGGCTAGAGCCGATCAGTGGGAGAAAAGGTTCCATGATGCTCAAGCACGTGAGAGTGCCTTAAAAAAGAGCTTAGTTGAGGGCCAAAATGAGAATGAGATGTTAGTAGCTCAAGTAGCAGAGTTAAAAAAGGCACTGCATCAACATCGTGGTCGTAACTCTGACATTGAATTAAGAACCAGCCTGAATAGGGTCGAGAATTTGAAAGGGAGGATAGAAGAACTCGAGACTGCGCTACAAAACTGTGAACTTCGAATTGAATTCCTTGAGTCGAATAATGAGCAGTGGAAGGAACAGCTCTGTCGGTCACAAGACCAGGTCAGGGATAGAGATTACGTCATGGGCGAAGCTGTAGCTCAGATACGAGAAGTGGCCGATCATCTACAAACCTTAGCAGTTCAGGCTAACGTGCTAAGTGTGAAGTATGAGTTAGAGTCAGACCGAGGTCATAATCTAGCTTGTCTTCTTAAGAGAGTTAAAGCTTTGAGCATTAAGGCAAAGCTGTATATATGATCTGTTTTATGTAAAGGATTTTATTTTCTAATAAAGTTTCTAAATGGAATTGGATCAGAATCGACGTTTTTTTAGTTTTGCATTCATCTCATGCATTTGCATTTCATCGCATCATGTGCATTAAAATTTCACAAAAGAACCCTAATTAATTGGAAATCGTATTATAGTTATCCTGAAACATCACTATTACACACGAAGAAAAACCAAAGTTATGGATCAAAGGTTGAAAAAACTAGAACAAATGCAAAAACAAATGCAGGATCAACTGTAAGTACAGATGCAAGAGCAGTTAGCCAAAATCTAATAGGATGTGAGGGATCAGATGCTGGAATCTCAAAGAAATGTAATGAACTAATTGTCTCAGCTACTAGTTGGAAGGCTAGAAAAAGGGAAGAGTCTCATGATCAATACTGAAGACGACTGTGAGGTCCTTGCTTACCCTCTAGGTTTCACCCCAACAAATACCCCAGTACCACCACAAGGGGTGTCTGTCAATATCAAACCCCAATATCAGACTTGTACTTCTGCACAGATAAATTTCCCAATGGGTTCGTATTCTAACCTCGAAGACAATCAGGCAAATCCTGCAGTCCCTGGCCTTAATGATGCAGCGGAAGCAGGAAAGGCAAGAGCGGAACTCCTAAAGTAACTGGAAATCTGATACAAATAGCTGGAGTAGAAATTCAATGCGTTGGAAAGTGCTGATTATCATTGCGGAATAAATTCTAAGAAGTTAACCCTGGTTCCAGATTTGGTACTCCCTCCGAAGTTCAAAATGCCAGAGTTTGAAAAATACAACAAAACCAACTGTCTTGAAGCTCACATCACGATGTTTTGTCGGAGGATGACTGGTCATGTCAATAATGATCAGTTATTGATTCACTGTTTCCAGGACAGCTTGACCGGGGCTGCGGCCAAATGGTACAATTAGCTGAATCGTACCCAAGTTAAATTATGGAAGGACTTAGCGCAGACTTTCATGAAGCAATATGAACATGTAACGGACATAGCACCTGATAGGATCACATTACAGAACATGGAGAAAAAGTCGAATGAAAGTTTCAGGAAATATGCTCAGAGGTGGAGGGAAGTCGCTACACAAGTCCCACCGCCACTGTTGGAAAAAGAAACAATCATGCATTTCATTAATACCTTAAAGGCACCTTTTATTAATCATATGCTGGGAAGTGCAACTAAGAGTTTCGCGGACATAGTGATGTCTGGTGAAATGATAGAGAACGTGAGAAGGTGCAGAAAGATAGAGGCTGGGGAAAACATCAGGAGGTCGACTCCGAAAAAGAGAGAAAATAAGGTCAGCAATGTGAGCATGGGTTATGTAAAATCAATCATGGTAAACCAACCGAAAACGGTAGCCACGGGCCAGCAAGCTTCTCTAAGGCAAGAGCCCAATACAAAGCAAAACACGGATAAGCTCCAGTTTACTCCCATTCCAATAACGTATCGAAAGCTGTACAAAAGTCTATTTGATGCACACGTTGTATCCCCTTTCTACTTAAAATTGTTACAGCCCCCATACCCTAAGTGATACGATGCAAGTGCTCAATGTGAATATCAATCGGGAATCACAGGACACTCGATAGAGAACTGCACCTCTTTTAAAAAGGTAGTCGAAAGGCTTATCAAAATAGGTGTTGTGAAATTCGATGATGCACCTGGTGTAGGAAATCCGTTACCCAATCATATTGATAATGGGGTAAACGCAATAGTCGAGAATAGGGGGAGGAGAATTAAATTGAATGTTGTAGAAGTAAGAACCCCGTTAAGAGAGATTTGGAGAAAAATAGTGGAAAGAGGTTTAATCATGCAAGGCTTGGTAGCAAATTCTGAGAGGCGAGGAACTACTGTAAGTTCCACAATGAGGGAGATCACGAGATTGAGAGATGTAATAAATTCAAAGCCCTGGAATAAGGTCTAATGGACAATAAAGAGCTGGAGTTCTTTGAGTTTACTAAAGAGGAAGATGTATGCACTTCGGAGGAGGGGTCGATGGAGAAGGTCTCTAAGGTCAATCACCCGGTGGTGATCATTTCACGACCGAGAATCAATGAAGCTGGAGCAAAAATTGCACCAAGAGTTGTAATTCAAAACCCGTGGCTCTTCTTTATAATGATAGCAAAAGGGTGCCTTGGAATTATAACTGCAATGTGACATCATCAGGAAAGGGGAATCCGGTCAACACGCCAAATACAAAAATCTAGCCTATAAAAGGGAAATCTTTAGTGGTCGAGCAAGGGAAGAAAAGTCAGAATTATCCATTAATAAGCCTGTAACTGAGAGAGAAGCTAAGGAATTCTTGAAGTTCCTAAAGCACAGCGAGTATAGCGTTGTGGAACAATTACACAAGCAGCCGACATGCATATCGGTATTAGCTCTGCTCCAAAACTCTAAAGTACACCGTAATGCGTTAACAAAAGTGTTGAATGAAACCTATTCGCTGATGACATTTCGGTGAACAAGCTAGACCGTCTTGTCAGTAACATAAGTGCCGATAATTTTATCTCTTTCAGTGACGATGAAATACCGTCAGAGGGCATGGGATCCACCAAGGCTTTGCACATCACCACCCGCTGCAAAGGGTATACATTACCGGGGGTATTAATTGATAATGGATCAACGTTGAATGTCTTGTCGTTGTCCACATTGAATAGGTTGCCAATAGACAGCTCTCATATGAAGACATGCCAGAACATAGTAAGGGTATTTGATGGCACCGAAAGGAAAGTAATGGGAAGGATTGAGGTACCTCTTCTGATCGGACTAAATACATACAAGGTAAACTTCCTAGTGATGGACATCACGCCTTCTTATAATTATTTATTGGGGAGGCCTTGGATTCACTCAGCGATGGCAGTACCATTATCATTGCACTAAAAGCTGAAGTTGGTGACGGAGGGCCGGCTGATAATGATAAATGTAGAGGAGGACATTATTGCATCTGTCACTAGTGATGCACCGTATATAGAAAATGATAGTGAGGCAATAGAATGTTCCTTTTAGTCATTAGAATTTGTAAATGCAACCTTCGTCATCGAAAGGGGTAGGGTCCCAATGCCAAAAATATCCGAAGCTACGATGATGAGCTTGTAACTAACAATTGGAAAAGTGGCATTACTTGGAATGGGACTTGGGAAGTATCTCCATTGACGAGTTGAGGTGCCGGTCTTGGATGATAAACATGATCGGTTTGGCTTAGGGTATAGGTCAGATGCAAAACAAAGAAGAAAAGAGATGGAAAGGAAGCAAGAGAGACGAAGAGCACAATTGAGTGGGGCAGAGGTCAAGTGGGAATCAATGACCTTTCCTCATATATCCAGTATATTCGTGTCAGGAATAATTATCTATCCTTAACCGAAGATGACAAAAGAGGGAATAGTTGAGAATATGATGGAAAATTTGAGTATCAACGCATTATTTGAAGAGAATGTGATAGAATAAGACTTAGCAAGTACTCGCCTTTATGAGCCTAGAAGTGTTCTGGACAACTAGACTGTGGAAGAAGTTCCTGTAGTTTTTAGAGCTAATACAGAGTAATGTTCAAAACACACTTTTTGTTTTTAAGCCTAGAAGCAATAAGAATCTTTTGTAAAATAGACTCATGTTCAAAACATCTTTATTTCAATATAAATACACCTTTATGTCTTATTCTGAGCAAATATTATTTTATCTTGAGCAAATATTCTTTTTCTTGCATTTCATTTATAATCATGCCATACAAATAAGCTATTCTTAGATTTATTTTTTTTAGATATCATTTCGTGCCTACAATAGGTCTCTAGATATCAATGACATGAGTGATGTTGTTATGAGCCTAGAGTTCCCTTTTGAGTGAGACATGTGTCTGGAGGGATCTCAGGATTTTGAAGATGATAGAGACTGTAACTTACCTCCAGATTTGTTAAGGATGGTAGAGCAGGAAGAGAAATAGATCCTACCCCATAAAGAGTCAATCGAGAATGTGACCTTAGAAATAAGGGAAAGAGGTGAACATTGGAACTTGTGTAACTAAAGAAATAAGACGAGACCTCGTTGAGTTATTGCAAGAGTTCAAAGATATCTTCACATGGTCATATCAAGACATGCCTGGGTTAAGCGCTGATATTGTGGTGCATCGCGTCCCTATAAAAGAAGAGTGTAAGCCTGTTCAACAGAAGCTTCGAAGGATGAGACCCGATGTTGCAATAAAAATAAAGAAAGAGGTCAGGAAGCAATTTGATGCTGGGTTCTTGCAAGTAGTTAATTATTCAGAATGGATAGGCAATGTTGTTCTCGTCCCTAAAAAAGATGGAAAAGTGCGGATGTGTGTAAATTATAGAGACTTAAACAAGGCCAGCCCAAAGGACAACTTCCCACTGCCTCACATCGACACTTTGGTAGACAACATGGCAGGTTACTCATTGTTCTCCTTCATAGTTGGTTTCTCTGGGTACAATCAGATAAAGATGTATCCTGAAGACATGGAAAATACCATATTCATAACCTTATGGGGGACTTTTTGCTATAAGGTAAAGCCATTCGGGTTGAAGAATGCGGGAGCAACATATCAAAGAGCCATGGTAACCTTGTTTCATGACATGATGCACAAGGAGATTGAGGTTTACGTTGACGATATGATCACAAAATCCCAAACAGGAAAAGAGCACATACAAGTTTTGAGGAAATTGTTCTTGAGGCTGAGAAAGTTTCAGATAAAGCTCAATCCAAAAAAATATACTTTCTGGGCTAGGTCAGAAAAGTTGCTCAGTTTCATAGTCAGTGAAAAGAGAATCGAGGTCGACCCCAACAAAGTCAAGAGTATACAAAATTGCCCCTGCCATGCACTCAGAAGGAAGTTTGAGGTTTCTTGGGAAGACTAAATTACATCGCTCGGTTCATTTCGCAACTAACTGAGAAATGTGACCCCATATTTCGTCTTCTCAAGAAACATAACCTAGGTGTGTGGGATGATGAGTGCCAGAAGATCTTTGACAAGGTTAAACAATATTTATCCAATCGCCCAGTGTTAACGCCACCAAGTCTGGGTAGGCCATTGATACTGTATCTGATAGTATTTGACAATTCAATGGGATGTGTGCTTGGTCAACATGATGAGACAAGAAAGAAAGAAAAGGCGATATACTACCTTAGTAAAAAATTCACTGAGTGTGAAATGAGATACTCGCCAATTGAGAAACTATGTTGTGCTTTGGTTTAGACAACTCAGAGATTGAGGCAGTACATATTGTACCATACGACTTGGTTAATCTCAAAACTAGACCCTCTAAAGTACATAATAGAGTCAACTGCTTTAAATGGAAGGATGGCCCGAGGACAAATTTTGCTTTCCGAATTCGAGATAGTTTATATGAACCAGAAAGCTATGAAAGAGAGTGCAATAGCAGATTTTCTAGCCAGTAGAGATTTAGAAGATTACGAGCCTTTGAACTTTGATTTCTCTAACGAAGATCTAATGTATGTGGCAACTACCGAAGACATTCCAGAAGATTATCCTTGGAAACTGAATTTTGACGGGGCGTCAAACGCTTTTGGTAATGGAATTAGGGCAGTCCTGATATCAAATGAAGATCATTATCCGTTCACTTGCAAATTGGATTTTGATTACACAAACAGTATGGCATAGTACGAAGCATGTATCATGGGAATCTGTGCAGCCATAAAACATGAAATCAATGTGTTAAAGGTGTATGGGGATTCTGCACTGGTGATCTATCAGCTCAAGGGTGAATGGGAAACAAGAGACCTCAAGCTAATTAGTTATCGGAAACTGGTCTTGGAGTTAATTGAGGGGTTTGATGATATCGCTTTCTATTATCTCTCGCGAGATGAAAACTAGATGGCTGATGCCTTGGCTACGTTAGCTTCTTTGATTAGAGTAAATAAACAGGAGGATATGAAGCCGATCCAGATGAGTATTTGTGATGCTCCAGCTCATTGCTGCAATATCGACGAAGAAGAGGAGAGAGATGATTATCCTTGGTATCATGATATTCTACGATATGTGAAGAACCGTGAATACACTAACCAGGCAACTGAAAATGATAAGAGAATGTTGAGGAGGCTAGCTAGCGACTATGTCTTGGACGGAGAGATTCTGTATAAAAGGAGGAAGGATCAGGTGCTGCTAAGATGTGTTGACGTTGTTGAAGCTAAGAAAATTTTGGAAGAAGTCTATGAAGGGGTTTGTGGGACACATGCCAATGGGTTTACAATGGCTAGACAAATCATGAGATTCGATTATTACTGGTCCACGATAGAAGGAGATTGCATCAATTATACCAAGAAATGCCATAAGTGCCAAATTTATAGAGACAAGATTCATGTGTCTCATTCACCTCTTCATGTCATGACTTCCCCATGGCTTTTCTCAATGTGGGGCATGGACGTCATTGGGCCGATTTCGCTGAAGGCTTCTAACGAACATCGATTCATTTTTGTGGTCATCGATTACTTCACCAAGTGGGTAGAGGCTGCTTCATACGCTAACGTCACAAAGTCAGCGGTCAGTAAGTTCTTAAAGAAGGAGATCATATGTCAATATGGCATGCCAGAAAGGATAATATCTGATAACGCATTGAATTTGAATAACAGTGTGATAGTAGAGGTCTGCAGGCAGTTCAAAATTAAGCACCACAACTCATCACCATATCTCTCAAAAATGAATGGTGCAATTGAGGCAGCTAATAAAAATATCAAGAAGAATGTGGGGAAAATGACTGAGACCTACAAGGATTGGCATGAAAAGTTACCATTTGCCCTCTATGCCTATCGAACATCTGTCAGAACTTCTACCTGGGCAACACCTTACTCATTGGTTTATGGGATGGAGGCAGTTTTGCCCATTGAAGTCGAAAATCCTTCTCTGCAGGTTTTATCAGAGTTGAAGCTTGATGAATCAGAATGGATCTAGTCTCAGTATGATCAGTTGAACTTGATTGAAGAAAAGAGGCCGAAGGTTATCCATAATGGCCAAATATACCAGAAGCGAATGATGCGAGCTTACAACAAAAAGGTTCGCCCCAAAGTTTTCCGTGAGGGGGACTTGGTATTGAAAAAGATCCTCCATTTGCAAAAAGATTTCAGAGGGAAATGGATGCCAAACTGGGAAGGATCTTATGTGGCAAAGAAGACTTTTTCTAGAGGGGCACTGATATTAATTGAGACGGACGGAAAGAGTCTACCTAGTCCAGTAAATTCGGATTCAGTCAAGAAGTACTTCGCTTAAAAGGTGAAAACCCGCAAAGGGCGCCTTGAGACCAAAAGGGTTTTGAATTGAAAACCCAAAAAGGGCAATTCAAATTTCGACCAAAGATAAGGCATGTGGTAGTCTTACTATGCTGGAATTGACGAAGAGGAAGTACGCTATGCCTTGGGGCATCGACAAGGTACTCTAGATCTCCTAGGCACATGATAAAGCTCAAAATAGTTCTCGTAGAGTTCGTATAGAGGAGCTCAAGCTGCGAAATCTTGGGCACTCATTTTTATTTCCCTTTATCTATTTATTTTTTGTACTACGATAGTATTTGCTTTCTTTGACTATTCCATTCTTTTCGAATTATATTTCTAAAAAATTTCAATTTTGTTTATCTTTATAATCTTTTTCAAGCGCTCGTATTGAAATAATAATTAATAGACTAATAATACTTTTACAAAAGAGTTCTGCATATTACTCTGGAAGTTTTTAAATAGTACAAGAACTTGAAACAGGTCTGTTGTTTGAAACTCACCAGACCTAATGGTTGGAAATGTTTGAAAAGAAAGGGTCTAAGTTGAGACTACCTCTTAAGATTTTTTTTCAAAAGTATCAGATACAAGATATTGCATCGGTGATACAACCTCGATGAATAACGAGCAGTGTTCACCTAAGCATTAAAATGGGATCATGCTCAAAAAAAAGAATTGATATTCTGCATACGCATCTGGTCATGTTACCCAGAGGGGGGTGTGGCAACTCATTTGATTGAAAAGGGATAGTGCAAATCCTATACTCCTGAGTTGCAGTGGGTTAGGGTGAGGAAGATGGTTTTCTGTCAAAGATACTAGCCGAGCAAGAAGGCAGCATAATACGACAGTGATAAAACTCTGATAAATAACGAGTGATGACACTTTAAGCATTTAAAAAATGAATCATTCTCGTGACATTTTTACATTCATATCATTCATAGCGCATTTGGTTAGGAGCGTATGATTCATTTTGATCATAGCATCCTAATCGTTTGACATAAACATAAGCATATGAAACCGACTTTACAGGGCGTGTTCCCTAGAGAACAGTGTGGTGACCTCAGTGAATTCACAGATCTTATCTCCCTAAGCAGTAGTGGAGCAGATCGAAGACGACGAATCTTATCTCCATGTATCGGCAATGGAGCAGATTTTAGCCACCAACCTTATCTCTCTAAGGTAGCAAGAGAGTAGGTTGAAGATACAAGTCTTATCTTCCTAAGGTAGTAAGGAAACAGACTGAAAATTACAGATCTTATCTCCCTAAGCAATAGTGAAGCAGATCGAAGATGGCGAATCTTATCTCCATGTATCAACAATGGAGCAGATTTTAGCCACCAGCCTTATTTCTCTGATGTAGCAAGAGAGCAGGTTGAAGATACAAGTCTTATCTTCCTAAGGTAGTAAGAAAGCAGACTGAAAATTGCAAATCTTATCTCCCTAAGCAATAGTAGAGAAGATCGAAGACGGCAAATCTTATCTCCATGTATCGACAATGAAGCAGATTTTAGCCACCAGCCCTATCTCTCTGAGATAGCAAGAGAGCAGGTTGAAGATACAAGTCTTATCTTTCTGAGGTAGCAATGAAACAGACTGAAAATTACAGATCTTATCTCTCTAAGCAGTAGTGGAGCAGATCGAAGACGACGGATCTTATCTCCATGTATCGGCAATGGAGTAGATTTAAGCCACCAGTCTTATCTCCCTGAAGTTGCAGTGGAGCAGGTTCAAGATACCAGTCTTATCTCCCTGAAGTTGCAGTGGAGTAGACTGAAAATTACGGATCTTATCTCCCTGAAGTTGTAGTGGAGTAGACTGAAAATTATAGATCTTACCTCCCAAAGCAATAGTGGAGCAGATCGAAGACTGCGAATCTTATCTCCATGTACCGGCAATGGAGTAGATTTTAGCCACTAGCCTTATCTCTCTGAGGTAGCAAGAAAGCAGGTTGAAGGTACAAGCCTTATCTTCTTGAGGTAGCAAGGAAGCAGACTGAAAATTGCAGATCTTATCTCCCTAAATAGTAGTGGAGCAGATTGAAGACAGTGAATCTTATCTCCATGTATCGGCAATGGAGCAGATTTTAGCCACCAGCCTTATCTCTCTGAGGTAGCAAAAGAGCATGTAACACCCCAAACCCGGCCCAAACGTTATGACTGGATCTGACATGCCACATCGAAGCGTTCAAAACATTTTATATTGTTGATCCAAAAAAACTTACTTAGTGTTTTAAAAGATAATTTCATTATAGGTTAAAGTGAATGGAAGTCATGCACCGGTAGGAAACCGAAAAGAGGTGGTGAGTCCATCGAATCGCTATACCAAGCTCCTTCGGATCCAATCCTAGACATGCATACCGCCATTGCCACACCTTAACATCATGGATATTTCTAGGAAACCGATTTGATTAAGTCATTTTAGGAAAAGTGATTAATTTTGGAAAATACTTTCATTGCGGAAGCTTTGCTTGTTGTCGTGTTATTTTGAAATCAATTGTTGTTTTTGAAAACGTGCCCTAAAGCTATCCAATTTCAACATTTGAAATAAGTAATACCTATCTTAGTAATATATATTAAAACCATCAAAAATAATTAAGCAGCCTTATTACATTTAAAACCCAAAACTTCAAACGTAAATAAAAGGATGTCCAGTTCACGGAAGAAAATCAAACTTTCGAGCGGTGGCCACTCCGAATTCCCTCACGACTCCAAGCCCACTATGGTTGGGGATTTCTGCGTGGATGAACATAAAAGGGTGAGTTTGGGAAACTCGGTGTAAGGAAAACCCATTCAAAGCCCAAGTCACTCCAGCCCATTGGGCCTAAGCCCATTCAGTAACAATGGTCTTGGACGAGCCCTTTTCAGATTACAATAAACGGGCCTTAGCCCTTATTCAGATAACAATATGGCCTATAGGCCCATTTCAAAATACATGCAACATCAATAACATATGCAAGCCCATTTGGGAGACTACTCAACCCACCAACCACTACACTCCACCGTACCAGCCCTACACTCCATGTGGGAATAGCTCAACCCACCCAAATTTCACACTCCACGATTCTTGACCTTCTTTGCTCGATTAACGAAAATTGAGGCAAAGCCTCCAAGACGTGGACAAGCCACTTTCAGTACTTCCTCGTCAATATCCCAATCCCATGCATCGATAATAACAACATGGCATGCAATAAATAACAACGATCAAACATGCATTTAGGTCAATTTAACCTAGGGTATTTCGTAATTTATCTACTAGGGTAAAACGTAAATTTTCCACTTTTAAAGGTATTTCAAGAATTTATCTATTTTAGGGTTTTTCATGCATATTCCTACTTTTCACGTACTAACAGAATCACGTACTAACGTAATCACGTCGAGGGTTCTTACCGAATTGAGCAGATTGGCCCATCATTCCAATTTTGGCCCATTAAGCCCAAAAATATCGAGGGCACGTAAATCATGCACTTTGCGTCCAAATTTTGCAGCTTACCAAAAACATTAATCGATTTACCTCACGAGCATTCGCACTCGCAAATCTACAAAATACCGATTTTTGGCATTTCGGTTTTCGACTTTTGTCGATCCGACTAAGAAAGAGGGTGTTAGTTACACACTGCTTGCGACGATATCTTGTGAGATCCACACACTAACGCCTACAATTGGATTACTAACACATTAATCTAACTATTCAAATACGAACTACGTATTAACCCCTCACAATATTCGGCCAACCACACCTACAGATCATAGTAAGCTTATAAGAAATCAATAAGCAACTCATTAACAATTTTTTGTCAATGTTTACCACATAATCATAATCTCACTGCAAGCTGTCTTCCTGAACAACAGTCACTAAATCATTTATAACTGGAGCTAAGAAACTCCAAATCAAGTGCTGTTAATTTTCCCTGAAAATAGACTCATATATCTTATATCCATAAAATTTTCAGAATTTTTGGTTTAGCCAATCAATACCAGATTTTTCTTAAAGTTTCCCATGTTTCACTGTTTGACTAATCTGACCACTCTTCATTACGAATCAAATTTCTCATTGTAAAAAATTCAAAATATGTTCTCGTTTATTTCATTTGAAACTAGACTAAACAAGCTTTAATTACATAATTTATTCAGCTTCTAACTCATCTCCCACAACTTATGGTGATTTTCCAAATTCATGTTACTGCTGCTGTCCCAAGCAGATTTATTACCAAATCACTCTTTCACACATAACTTGCATGCAAGTTTTTTTTAAACATGTATATCACCAATCAATCATCACATATCTATGATTTTACTTAAGTATAATCTCCATTTCATCATTTTAAAGCACAACATATTAGCCGATTTTTCCCCTTAGCATCTAAGCACATGCATGCTCATTTGTTTGGCTCAACTTCACATATCTTCCATTTTCATCAAAAGAACATGAAACAACAACCATTTCCTTCGTTTTAATTCATGACCAAATGCTCACAACACAACCAAAAACCAAAATATGCTTCAAGAGTTAAGGTAGAATCAAGAAGAACTCATGAACATCAAGATAGAAGCAAACTACCATGAACTTACCTTCAATTTTCTTCCCCAAGTGACCGAACATTCAAGAGCTTTCTCCTCTCCTTTCTCTTCTCTAACTTTCGGCTATGATGAACAAAGATGGACAAAACTTTGTTCTTTTCACCCCTTTTTCTTTTAATAAAATTTCATATTTCATCCATTTAATTCTTTAATACAAAAGACATGAAATGCCCATCATGGAACATTTACCTAAACCATTATCATGGAACATTTACCTAACCCATTATCATGGAATATTTACCTAATTATTATCATGGAACATTTACCTAACCCATTATCAATTTGTACCATGAATTATGGATATCAAGTGCTCATATTGTCTACAACAACATGATGGCTGGCCACTTCATGTAAAATGGGAGGTTTGTCATGTAAATCCTCCTATTTTGCACTCCTATTTATTTGGCCACTTCAATTTAACCTATAGCATTTTCAAATATTTTTACATAGGTCCTATTTCATAATTTCACCCCCTTTTTCTTATAGAACAAAAATTAACTAAAATTGTCGGGTTCTATCTTATGCTTGGGCCTTCTATAGGCCCACTAACATAATTAAACCTATGCCAACATTCACAGAATTCCTGAAAATTGGGGGGTTACAGAGCAGGTTGAAGATTGTAGTCATATCTTCCCGAGGTAGTAGGGAATCAGATTTAAGTCACTAGCCTTATCTCCTTGAGGTAGCAAAGGAGCAGGCTGAGGATTGTAGATCTTATCTCCCTGAGATAGTAGTGGAGCAGATCAAATATAGCAAATCTTATTTCCCAAAATGTGGAGTAGGTTGAAATTACAAGTTTTATCTACCTAAAGTCGTAATGGAGTAGACTAATGATGTACAGTGGATTGAAAGCACAGTTCCTATACCCCTGAAGATGCAGTGGGTTGAAATGGGGCTACTTGAAGAAGATGAGCATAAAGAGGTCTATGTGGCAAGATCGGGCAAAATTGGCCTTTTTGTGGTCTTTGATTCATTCTCGTTACACGACAACGAGCAAAGAGGGGCAGCTGTAAGACCCGAATTTTACCTGAGCCCATATACATAAAAAATAAAAAAACCAAAAATAAATAATAACAGTCCAATACAAATTTTACAGCCCAGTTTTAAATGTTGGCCCAAAATATAATTTTGGCTTGATTACACAAGCCCAATGGCCCAAATTTTTTTTCCAGAAATAACAAACCCTGCATTGAGGCTCTCCCTTTGGCCGGCGTCGCCTCCACCTCCACGCACTACCCACGTCCTCCACCACCGTTCTCCACGCACATCCCTGTACCACGTCCAAGCCACGTCCACCATACCTGCAAATATGCACAAAAACAGTTGTAAAATGGCTATATAAAGCCATGAATATTAATTTGTTTTTTGGTTACAGATTGTATGCAAAATATACACAAAAATCAATTGCAAAGAAACAAGTGCAAAGAAAATTTGAAAGGTGATTTTTGATTAATTCTGTTGGTTGAGTTTTTTTATTTATCTTGGTGTGCAAAGAGTAATAAAGAAGAGAATAGTTGCGAGCACTTACCAAACCACCGTGGGCATAGTCGGGGTTCTCCTCTGTTGGCAAAATCGGTCATTGTCTGTGCGCTGTTGTCCACCGTATGGTGGTGGTTTGATGGTTGCACTTTGCTGGGTTGAAACCCTAGCAGAAAGGGTCAAAACTTTGAGTTTTCTAAAAGGTTTTGATGTTTAAAAAAAAAAGAAACAAAATGAAGGTTTTATTTAATTTTAAAATAGCATTTTGGGGGGTGGAAAGCAGTCCGCGTGTTTTGACGTGGTCCACGCGCATTTTCCCCTTAAATGGGTAATTTGTGCGGCCAGTCCTTCCTATTTGCGCCACCTTCAATTTAACCTGTTATGCTTCTTTCCATTTCTCCCTGAAGTTTGATCGATATTTCAATTTAGTCCGCGCTTGTGCAGTGCGTTTTGGGATTTGGAACATTTGCATTTTCAATCCTTGTTCTTTTGTGCTCATTTTATTTTGGTCCTTAACCTGTCTTGATTTATTTATTTATTACTTTTTTGTTTTATTGTTATTTATTTTGAATCTCCTATATATTATTTATTTCAATTAATTTTCTTTCATGTATATTATTTATGTTAAGCTTATATATTATCAACTTTAGAAATTTGTATATATATTAGTTAGTTACAACTGTTTTCATATTTTTTATATGTATTTTTTATATGATTATTTACTTTAAAAGTCTTGAATTTTATTTTTGAATTGTTACACATTTATATATATATATATATATATATATATATATATATATATATTATTCACTTATTAATTATTATCTTTTATGTATGTTACATAGTTTTTTTTAAATTGTAATCCAAAATTTGTTTTATTATTATTATTTATTTGTGGTTTTATTCATTTTTAAATTGCTTCACTATTTACTCAAGTTTTTTGATGTTTTATTTTATTTATATATACATATATATTATCCATTGTAATTTCATCTTTTTTGAAAAATTGTTTTCTTATATATGTCATTAATTTTATATACTTTATCATATATTTGATTTCCTTTATATAAAGTCTTGTTTTGTTTCTTAGCTTTTATTTTATATATATATTTTATATTTTTGAACCGTTATTTACTTTCTTTTTAGATTGAAATTTCCATATTTTATCATTCTCTTTATATAATCTTTGACATTGTTTTAGTACTATGTGAGATATTAGTATTGTTATTACATTTTTCCTTAATCATTTATATTTGCATTGGAGGTTGACATGTCGTGCAATGTGAATTATCATTTAGCATTTGTATTTATATTTCATTGATGTAATGGTTTTATTAATGAATCATAGTCTTAAATAAATGCATTTCACTTAATTATTGCATTTTATTCAAGAGTTTTTTAACAAGGCAACATTTCATGTTTGGAAATTTGGAAAATTGTGCCCTAACGTGTTGGGTTTCGATTTACTGTTTGACCAAATAACTAAATACCCTTTTAAACTTCGCTGCACGTTTTGGAAATTATGAGGTGATCTCAGTTTTTTGGAGGCTTAGAATATTGTATCCTAATGTGCTGGATGTGGTATTTTATTCCTTTGGAACGAGTGAATCTTAAAATCCAACTCGAGTTGTTCGCTCATTTTTAAAGGGATCATGTTTTAACATTTTTCTTCAAATTTTCAATGTTAGGAATTAATTAATCGATTAGGTACCAATTTTGGGCGTTGCGAGGGTGCTAATCCTTTCTCGTACGTAACCGACTCCCGAACCCGTTTTTCTAATTTTTGCAGACCAAAATTGTTGTTTTGATAAATCAATATGTTTATTGAAAAACGACCACGTTTTGAGGTAACCCGATCACACCTCATCAAAAAGGATCGGTGGTGACTTCAAACTGTCGTTTTAAAAGGTCGATTCTCGTTTTTCGAAAAATAGTTTCGACACTTTCAATCATTTTTACTATGAATTTCCAAAAAAAAAATTTACTTTAAAATAGTTCCTTTTTCCCCTCTATTTTCTGAATTTGGCATCTTCATTGACTTCAAAGCAGGAAAACTCATAGTTTTCTAGTTTTTCGGGTTGAAAAGTTTAGGTTTTTCTAAAAAACTTAAAGAATTATTCATTATTTTTTAGAAAAAAAGAGAACTCTTTTTTTTCATCTCTTTCCAGATCTGGTTGAGTATTATATGTCAATTGCAATGTATGAAATTTGGATCCCACATAAAAAAGTAAAGGAACTCCAAGAAAGGCTTATCTGGACTTAGACTCTCCAACTTCAATAAATAATTTTTAGGGTGTGATTCTCAAAAAGGTTTGTAACAATTTATATCAGAGCCAATCATCATGTTTTTCAGTTGCAATTGTGTGGCGCGGATGGTGGCGCTGGCATTGGAGTGTTTGACCAGGACTAGATTAAGCTAGTGCAAAGCTAGATTGCATGGGTGCCAGAGTTGCGAAGTGTGATGGATTGTTATGTGTTAATTGTAAGTTATGGGACTTGGATCCCACATAAGAAAGTAAGGAATTTCCTAGTGGGGTTTATACGGATTTAGGCTCTCCAACCTTAATAGTTTGCTTTTGGCTTGTGGTTCCAATTACACTTGTCAAAGCACAAGGTAGTCGGTTTGATTGGTCCAATTTGGGTTAGACTTAGATAAAGATTTATGCACTTTGAGTTGACTCGGTCCAATTCGAATTTAATTTAAATAATAAAGATATTTTTATTAAATTTAATTATAAAAATATATAAACAATCCATTACAAATATATATTTGTAAATATTTTATTAATTTTTTAGTATTAAATTGGATTGACTCGACTCAAAAACGAGCCTAGACTTGAAAATTTTGTGGAAGCAAGCCTTGACCTCGCCCAGCCCATGGACAACCACCAATACATACATTTTCCAACTAATGCTGACTCAGCAAAATTTTAAAAAGAAAAAACAATTAAGGGCTAGTTTACCATTAACGATAAGGAATGTTTTTGAAAAGCGTTGCAAAAAAAACTTTCAAAAAATTAATTTGAAAAATTATAGTGTTTATTAGTGCTTTGTTAAAAATATTTTTGAGAATATAAAATGTCAATTTTACATATGATATTATAAAATATAAGATTTAATGAGGAGATAAAAAATAATTGAAAACACTTTTTCAAAAGCCAAAACCTAAAATTTCGGTTGGTTTGGTTTAAAAAGCTACTTATTTACCCTTTTTTAATCGATATCATGCTTCAAAATTTTATTATTTTTATTGTGAAATTAAATTCATATTTTAAATTGATGTAATAAAATGACAATTATTTTATCAATATTGTTATAAAGCTTATTAAATAAATTAATATTTATGATTTGATAATATCAATAGCACCTGCCATTAAAACGAATATATATATACATACATACGTATATTCAAGTGATTATTAACACAGCGAAGAGATTTTTTTCTCCCTCACGAGATGAATAATGATGTCGAACGTTGCACATAATCTACCTTCTCTTTTGTGTGTGTGGACGTGCGTGTTTTCACATATAAAGATGTGAATAAGTTGAAAAAATCAGCAAAAGTATTATGAATGCCCCTGAAGTCAGATTATATTTTGTCCTTTTTATTTAAAACATGAGTAAATTAGTCCTTATATGTTAAATTACTAAGTAAACTAATCCGTTTTGTTAAAAATTTCATCCTTTTTTTTTTGTTAAAAACTGGTATAACAGATAAAATAACAAGATAATTATACGTAAAATATCACGTATACCTCATGTTGACATACAGGGACCAATTTTTAATAGTAGAAATAGATAGAATTGTTAACAAAAGAACTAGTATGCTCTTTGATTTAACGTACAGAAACTAATTTACCTATTTTTTTAGTATTAGGGGCAAAATGTAATTTGGCTCCTAATATAAGGGCTTCCATTGTATTCTTACCTGAAAAAAACCTTTTGGCCTCACAAAGTATCCACAGTAAGACAATGTCAGTCAAACACTTATCCGTTGAGCTGTTATATAAAGAAATATGCACCAGAATCTCAGTCAAGGCATATGGTATTTACCATGTTGCTTACATGCTTGCAAAAAGAACACCCCAAACAAAGGGCAGCCTAAAGAATGCTGAGCACCAGTCATCAAATCAGACCAGCTTATATCTATGTATGCTACTTACAAACTTGCACCATTCATGTCTCAAGCTGGTAACTGGAGCTTTACATTGTTCTTCCAACTGCATTCATAGAAAGATAAATCAGATTTATTACAATTATCAACACAAGTATGAAGTGTTTTACAGAGTGACTAGGATGTAAGTGCCTGGAAATCGTGCTTCCACATATGTATGTTTGATTTTCTCTATGTTTCTTTTCTTCTTAGAAGATACTTGGAGGGTTATATTCTCATAGTTATGTTTAGATATGCATTGGACATTGATGTTGTGCACAGACAATTCAACAAAAAATGAGAAGTCAACAGCAATGTAGATGAAAAGTGTTTACCTTTGGAAGTAATAGTAGAAGAAATCAGCATAAAGCAATGTCTGGACAATCCCTGAAACCCAAGCTGAAAGAGCAATCATATAAACAAGGTGTTAGAAACAAGTTTATAATATAAAATGTATAAATTGCTAAAAACATTCTCATAAACCCATGTTCCTGTGGGGTATTGAATTCGTACTTATCCAGTGGACATAGTTCTCTTCAGTAAAGTACCGATAAATCCAGTTCAAAACATAGAGTGCTCGGTATGCACTGCAAGAAAGGAAGTATATTAGTCTTTTGCCAAGAATTAAATATTTAGTCAACCAGATGACTTATTAAGACAATACATGTATATCTGTATGTGCAAAACCAAAGGCAATATGAAAATTATCCAAGGGACTCATTCTGACTATAGTATTCAAGTTTAAGGTATCTTGAGTCAACATGTACCATGGTCGTGAAAAGGAAAGAAACCGAAGGTAGTTTGGTTAAGGGTACATCAGAAATCATATTATAAAAACTCAGATAAATGTCGAGTGAAAAAGTAGTTACAATCCAGCCATCCCCCAGTTTTTTTTAAAGAACAGCAGATAGAAGGATTAAAGACAAAATGAATATGAATGTCGAGATCTAAATTGCTCCTAATATTTCATGGAATACATATTCTCAAGCCAACCTCATCTATACTAACCCCAACAATATGTATTTTACTAATCTTTTTCTCCAATAACTTAATGGAGGCTATGGTTACAGATCATAGCCATTTTAGTTTAATGAATTCCAGGAAATGTCACTTTTGTAATTCAACATGTTGAACAAAATGCTTTCTTGAACTTTTCTTTACTTCCACTGTTGCTTACAACATGAGTTGGTCAAAATCAAATAAGGGAGATCCTCACTTTTGGTTTGGCTTAATAACTTAATGCAACTGTGATATGGACGCTTTAATTGCAATAGGAGTATTTAGTTTTATTTATTTATTATATCAGGTTTTACTAAGAGTTCTAGTTTTACTATATTAGGTTTTTGTTTCCTTCATAAACTCTAAGTTAGGAATTCTATTTTATGTCAATTAGGACTCTTTCCTTTGTTATTAACAGTCTATAAAAGGCTGCCAATATGAAATAAAGAGGTAAGCAATTATTCTATCAAAAGAAACGTTATTTTGAGAGGGAGTTCAGTCAAGGACGAATCTGCCTTTTGAGTAACCATAGGTCGAAGCAAGAATTCTTTCCCATCTAGACCTGTGACTAGATTCTACGCCAAGGCGCATACCAACTTGGTATCGGAGCCAACTGTCATGGGTGACGAAAAAACTTTGACAGCCAAGCTGGAGGCATTCATGGAACAAATGGCTACAAGGCAACAAGCATTAGAGGAGCAGGTGGCGATGTTATCTCTTTTGGTCCAAAAGACAACGGGGATTCAGAAAAAAATAATGAAGAACAAGATAGCAGTGGAGGCAAGAAAAGAAATTTAGATTCGCAACACGGTGGGGCCATGGTGCCACGATACTCTAAGATGGAATTTTCCACTTATGATGGGATTGGAGATCCTTTAGGATGGTTAAAAAGATGCGAAAATTTTTTTGGCAATCAACGGGCCAACGAAGAAGACAAAGTCTGCCTAGCTTCATTCCATCTTTTAGGAGAGGCACAATTATGGTTTGATCAATTCGAAGAAGAGGAGGCAAATCTAGATTGGGAATGCTTCAGAGAGTGTTGTCATGTCAGGTTTGGGCCACCTATGAGTAATAACCCCTTAGGGGAACTTGCAAACTTGAGACAAACTGGGACAGTAGAAGAATATCAACGCCAATTTCAATCACTACTTGCTAGGACTACTGATCTTAAACCTCGACAACAAGTAAACTTTTTTACTGCTAGATTGGTAGAGGAACTTAGAATTGATATTGAGATGCAACAACCGGGAAATCTTGGAGTTGCAATGAATATGGCTCGAACATTGGAACGTAAACAAAATGTCTCTTCCAAACAGTCATCTCGAGCCATCCTGAATTGGCCAACTTCCCAAAACACTGACAGCAATTCAATCATTCCAACAACTACGAACATTGCAAAGGGAGGGGGACAAACAATAGAACCAACAGGGAACAACGGCAAAATAGGTTCTTCTGCACCTTTTGTTAAGAGATTGACATGGATAGAAATGGCGGAAAGAAGGGCTAAAGGGCTGTGTTATAATTGTGACGAGTCTTATTCCATGGGACACAAATGTAAAAGGTTATTTTAGATAGAAGTACCAGATGTTGAAGGCAAGCAAAATGATGATGAGATAAATGATTTTGGATAAGTTCTGAAGTTTATTCTGAATTTGAGCTTGAGGACAAGCTCAATTCTGAAAAGGGAAGTAATGATATGGACGCTTTAATTGCAATAGGAGTATTTAGTTTTATTTATTTATTATATCAGGTTTTACTAAGAGTTTTAGTTTTACTATATTAGGTTTTTGTTTCCTTCATAAACTCTAAGTTAGGAATTCTATTTTATGTCAATTAGGACTCTTTCCTTTGTTATTAACAGTCTATAAAAGGCTGCCAATATGAAATAAAGAGGTAAGCAATTATTCTATCAAAAGAAACGTTATTTTGAGAGGGGGTTCAGTCAAGGACGAATCTGCCTTTTGAGTAACCATAGGTCGAAGCAAGAATTCTTTCCCGTCTAGACCTGTGACTAGATCCTACGCCAAGGTGCATACCAAACTGCTAGAAATCTTATAATGGATAATTTGATCTTGTCTAATCTCTTAACTTCTGGTAATAGTGGATATAGAATAAGAGCAACATTCAAGCATGAAACAGATGATACACAAGAACATCAGTTGTACTGGCAAAATATCAAGGTGTAATTAACTATGTTTCAAAACAAAATCTTCTATCTGAAATAAAATCATATCAGCTTTTCCTCAAAAAGAAAATCAGCAGCAATCAAGAGAAAATAAGATGTCAACTCAATTTAGAGACTTTCTCATGCTTTTTTCTCCCCCACCAAACTAAGGATGCTTGGTAAAGTGGAATGAGAATCGGAAATATGAAAAATTCGAGGGGGGATAAAAAATTTATTTTTTCTTTCCATTGGTGTACAAGATATGAAAGATGGAAAAATGAAAAAAAAAATTTCTTTACATCCATTGCATGGTAGAGTTGAAAAATAGGAGGAAAGAAAAGAAAGTTCTATGAAAAATGCATAATCTTGTGAAATGCACACTTAACTTGCACCGTTTTCATTTCCACTCCGCTTATCATTCCAATTTGCAATGATTTGTTTTTATGCATTAGGAATGGCAAATGATCATATTCCTTATTTTCTTTTCTCTTATTTTTTCTTTTTACCAAGCACACTCAAAATTTATTTTTTTTTCCACTCACCTCTTTTCATCCTTCCCCTTTTCCATTCAACTAAGCATATTCTAATACAAAATGAAGCAACACTATATGCAAATGAAAGCACGGAAGTAAGCGTCCTTTGAGGCAATATAATAAAATCATGGCAAACTTGAAAATGTATAGGATTTATAGAGCGGAGTTTACCCAAGGAGCAACACATATTGTCCTGTCAAGTTGTCAATATTTCTAGTCCTTTGCAACAATACAAGCTGAGGAAGTATGGCTACTGCTTCCAAGTATAAGGAAAATGCCCACATGACCTGCTCAACCAATATTTAGAGACAAATACCAATAGATGAAATTATAGTCTGAAAAATAATAGAGCCTGATAATCTCTCAACAAATAATTAGTATAAACACACTGTAATATAGCTTCTAAGTTGACCAGAATAAATTTAGCACACAACCTGATTGTAATATGAAGAAAGATTTCAATACCTCCAAAAAGGTGAACTTCTCATTTATAAGAAGGGCAAGCAATAGGCAAGGCAGCATAAGGAGATAATGGCGAAATGTATCCTGGTCCTTATCATAAGATCTACGAACCATCTTGTGATGTCGCATGTACCATACAATTGAGATAGAACTCCCCAGGAATATTAGCTTCATGATTGTGTTGTAGAGAGAAATATAAGTAGTGAATAAATCCAGGTAACGAGTAGTGAAGACAGTAGCATAAAGTTCCTGAGTCTTCAAGGAAATGCCTGCACAAATATAAGAAATCGCATCAAGGATAAAAGATCCAAAGCCATCAAAATCTAACTTCTTATAGTGACAACCTTGACTTCCAAAGAGTAAATGGCTATAGCCACCCATGAATACTTCTGTCATCCTATCCCATAGTTACATTTAAAAGGAAAGAAGAAAAGAAAAAGAAAACTTCCCCATAAGCCAATCAAGCAAGTCTAAAGTTAGGTAGCATTGACCCCAAATCAACTCCTCATAACAAGAGAAAAAACCAAAAACTACCTCAGCTACAGCTGTAGTTTTAGGCCTTATCATATATGGTTTATCTAGTTTGTCAAGAAATCTGAGGCCAGCAAGAATAAAAACCACAAACCTACAGTATAATTCTACATGATCTAATCTGCCTTTTGATTTCCATAAAATCTCCTAGCCAGAAGAATACTAGTACTGTTTCAAATCCCGACATATTTCTAGCTACAGATAGAAGGAAAACAAGCAAAAATAAGATGCCATCTTAGGAAGTCCAGGTTAACAAACCATGAACCCTCCCAAATCTACCTAATACAAACCCCTTGGACCTCTATCTAAATATTTTCATTAAATCCAACAACTAGCAAAAGATTCCAATGGTGGAGTGACAAATTACTTGTATTCAAGTCTTCAGTTCACGACAGTTTCCAAGTTTGATTTAATTTAAAACAAAAGTACTACATGATCATATATCCTTGCTTCTAAAACTTCAGATACACAATTTATATACATTCAAATGATTAAAAGCCCATTCAGAAAAATACAAGAATTCCTTTCCGACTAACAGGAAAAAAAAATGTCGCATTTTCATTAAGCTACACATCCACGTTTCACAAGATTCCAGTTTGGATATCGAATGCCATGTACAACAACTCAAACAAGACAACTAATTAACAGAACCCCACATTCAATATAACCTTGAAATTCCATTTTTGTAATCTTAAAGCGGTAAATTATTCAAAAATACAAAATGAAATGCAGTGAAATGTAATGAACCCAGAAGAACATTGAAGTAAATATTTGAAAACTGGACGTACCAGCACAAGATTTGATGGTATGAATCTTGAGGAGCAAAACAAGAACACTAAATAAGTGGGTCATGTCCCCTGCTAATCTGAATATGTTCATTTTTCTCTTTTCTTTCTTCTCTAAGTTTCTTAAATTCAAAAAAAATTGAAAAAGAATGTAGGATAATGGTTTTTGTTTTTTTTTTTTTTCTTCTGTCAGGGTAAGGTTCTTTCTGAGACGAAAATTTTAGTAGATCTGCGATAGAAACATCTAATTTCTTAAGTTTTGTTTGTTTTCAGGGAATAATTTATTGCTTTGGCTTCCGAGAACACGGGAGAGAAAAATATGAGTTCATCACACCAAACAAATTTTGAATTGGTTACTAAACTTTAAAACCTTTTTAATACATCTCTAAATTATATATATTATATCAATCAGATACTTTAATTATTAAAACTGTTATTTTAACCATTAAATAACATGTAAATTTTTCATATGACATAAGATTATATCACAAAAGATCTTACAAAATTAACAATTTCAATAACGAAAGAACTCGATTGATAGATAGTTTAAAGATGTATTTAGAATGTTCTAAAGTTTGGAGATCAATTTTGAAAGAAAGTCAGAGTTTGAGGATTTCGGTGCAATTAACTCAAAAAATAAACATTTGGTAAAACGAAACATATCTACTAGATGGGCTGGGTTTCATTTTCAGTTTGTATGTGTAAGGAAATTCCAGGATAGTTCCTAGATTTGAAGCTTTTGGGCCTCCACACACTCAAAATGACTTGGATTTACTTGTAGAGACTCAAGGGTGATGCTCTAATCTGCTTAAACAGTTTCATGTTTTAGTAAAACTCAATTTCCAGCTAAATTTGAACTTTTTTTTTAGGAACAATTTCATTATAACTTCTATCCACACCTATTTTATAATTACCCATAATATCTTTTCAACTTATAAATAAGAAGATAATGCTTAAAAATGAAATGGAATTATTGATAAAAAATATTAGGGTAAATTGTCAAAATAGTCACTTTTATTTATCTTAGGTTACGTTTTAGTAACTTATTTTTGAAATGTTACGATTTAGTCACCTACATTATTGTGTTGTAACATTTTAGTCACTAAGCATTAATTGTCATTAACGGTGTAACAAAAATCTGACGTGGCATGTTAAATAATCATTTCAAACGAAAATTTTAGGTTAAATTATACAATTGGTCCCTATATTTTTTTTTCATTTTGAGTAATTTAATTTCTTCTTTTATGTTCTTTGAATTTTTTTCTTTATTTTTTTCATTCTCTTCTCATTCTTCTTCTGTTTTTCTCCATTTTTATTTCTTTTAACGTAATTTTTTATCTCTGTTTTTCTCCATTTTTATTTCTTTTAACGTAATTTTTTATCCCTTCTTCATTTCTTTCAACGTAATTTTTCTATATTTTTCATTTGTTAAAACTACTCTCTATATTTTTATTTTTTGAACAATTTAATTTTTTCTTTTTAGTTCTTTATTTTCCTTTTCTTCTTCCCTTTATTTTTCTCTCTTCTCATATTCTTTACTACTGAAACATAATCTTTACCCACCAAATAAATCAAGTCCTTATTTCTTTCACATGATTCCTAAATTGAACTTTATTAAAATTGATTATCAATCATTCTTAATCAAATCTTGATTTGAATATAACCCAATATTGAAACTAAAATTGGATCTAACTAATCAATATAAAAACAATATCCTTAATCAAATCTAAACATAAATTGAATTTTTATATTCAAAATAATTTTTTTTCTGTTTCCAAATTTTTACAGATTTGTGTAAATTATTCATTTTCTTTTCTGACGAATAAAATTAAGCATACGATAAAATTGATCAAAACCTTCTTGGATATTCCCAAGCAAGCTTGATTAGAAGTTGAGCATGGATGAACTGAAGAGAGAAATGGAGCATGGAACCAAACTGATTTGGGTAAAGTTGAGGGTAAGTTTTGTATAATGGTCGTTTTAGTCATTAAGAGTGTAGAGCTCATTTGAAGAATCCGTGAAACAATGTAGTTTTAAGAGGACGAGAATGTAGTAGGTACAATAGATAAGGTGGAAGTGGGGGTTGGTTAGGAGGTTAAGGGAACGGGCTTAAGAAACTTTGTTGAGGGTGGACTACCATAAGTCACGACTGGTGAGGTATTTGAGTGAGGCGAGCTTGTGGACTAGGTCATTAAGAGATCCAAATTGATTTGTTAAAGCGATGATGGACGATGAAGGTTTGTAATTCTGGGGTGAAAATATGCGAAGCAAATTTTATTTTAGTTTCAGCTTTCGCCTTTTCTTTTTCATAAACACAAAAAAGTTTAAACAAATGGAAAACATAGAAAAACTAAGTTGAAAGAGATGGAGAATGAAGAAAAATAGAGGGAGAAACAGAAGAGAATGAAAAATAAAGAAAAAAAGGAAAGTCAAAAGAACATAAAAGAAAAAAATTAAATTGCTCAAAAAGGAAAAAATACGAGGACCAATTGTATAATTTAATACGAAGACCAATTGTATAATTTAACTTAAAATTTTTGTTTGAAATGATGATTTAACGTGCCACATTAGCTTACTATTACATCGTTAACGGCAATTAACGGCTCAGTGACTAAAATGTTACATTACGTTAACGCAACTGACTAAAACATAGCATTTCAAACATAAATGACTAAATTGTAACTTGAGGTAAACAAAAGTGACTATTTTGGTAATTTACCCAAAACATTAACACTTGCTAGAAGTTGCTAGATCTCTCAATTTTCACTTTAATGTTCCTATTAAATTTTAGAGTGTGTTTCTATTGCTTGTTATATCATTAATAGATTACCTACCTCTATTTTGGCTTGAAAAGCTCATTTTGAACTATTATATAATAAACCACCATTTTTTTTTCTCATTTCAAGACCTTTGGGTCTTTGTTATGCCAATACTCCACATTATCGAGATAAATTTTCTCCTAAAGCCTTTTCTTCAGTATTCATGGGTTACTCTAATGTGCAAAAATGTGATATTCTATTTAACCTTAACAAAAACTTTCTTTTTAAATAGAGATGTGGTTTTTCATGAAACTATTTTTTCATTTAAGCTTCCTACTTCTTCTCTTTTTACTCCACTTGATACTAATTTTTTACCTATCACTTCACCTTGTGCTTCAACAAGTCCTCATTTCTTCGAGTGTTCCTGTAACAGCCCGTTTTCAGTGAAATCAGAATAGTGATTTTGAGACCACAAATCTAACGAGTAAATTATTATTTTTTTATTATTTTAATATTTACGGGATTATATTAAGGTTTTGGTAAAATTTTGTTAAAAAAAATTTGATGTTTGCATTATTAATTAAGTGAAAAAGACTGAATCGTAAAAAGTGTAAAAGTGGAGTTCTATTAGCTAGAAGGGTCAAATGGCTATGAAACTTTAAATTGAATGGACTTAAATAGTAATTAGACCACTTTTATGGTTTGGAGATGTTTATGGCATGGTTTTGAAGAAATTAATAAAGTTTTTAAAGGTTAAAAAGGTAATTAAGTAATTAAAACCTAAAACAAAAGAAAGAAAAAATAAGCATCACCTTCATTTCTTCTTCCTCAACCGAATTTCACCATTAAAGATAGGGCTAGGTTTGGCCAAGCTTCCTTTAGTGCATGTAAGTGTTTTCAAGCCCTATTTTTAATGATTTCTATGTTTTTAAGGTCGTTGTAGTTTAATCTAGCTAGCTCGAGGGTGAATTTATAAAACTGTTAAAGATTGAGGGTTATGCCATAAATTTTTTTGAATGATTCTTGATGTTTACCAGATTATGAATCATTATTGATAAATAAACAAGTTTTGTAAAGTGATTTTTTATGAAATTTGCATTTAGGGATTTGTTTGTAAAAATAGTAAAAGTTCATGAAAAATTAATGAAATGATCATTTCTTTGCGTTGGATTAAGTCCCTAATAAATTTGGTTAGCTTGAAAGGGGGATTAAAATGATTAGATTTCAAATTATGAGCTTAAGAACTAAATTGTGAAAAGTTCAAATGTAAAGGCAAAATAGTAATTTTGTATAAATATGAAATATGGACAAAATTGAATATTAGGAGTATTAAATGGGTTGAAATTGTCTATTTAGATCACAATAGACCACGTACAAACCTAGTTCGAGGCAAAGCAAAAGCTTCGGAATAGCTTGATTTAACCTTCACGCCCCTAGTTGTCGAGGTAAGTTCGTATGAAATGTTGTTATATTCATGTTATTTAAATATATGTTATTATGTATTTATAATGTAATTGAATGATATATATCCAAATCAATACTATGACGATTATCGAGTCCCAGTTGAACCTTAGAAATTCGTAAGATACAAATGACACGTCATTAGGGATTTCATGTTTTGGGTGTTGGTCTTGAATGTCCTACCGAAGGCTGAGGACCTGCATTTATTTCGAATACTTCACAGCTCATGTAAGCAGCATTGTGTAGCTTACATTTCGACCCACAGCTCATGTGAGTAGACCCATTTCATAGCTCGTGTGAGCAATGATGTAAAGGAAATGTTATGGCTATGTAAAGGCACAATTCGTGTGAGCTTTCCCGAGTATCCGACGTAATTTAAGATCGTTCAACAGGTATGAAAAGGAAATGAAATGGTAAGTGTTCAAATGAAATGTATTATGAACCTATGAAAAGGAATGGTGATCCAAATGATGTGAATACATGTTTAAATTACTTGTTATGGATGAATTCATTTGAACCATGTACAAATGCACTAACTTGTGGATTTGATGATGTTGAATAGGCATTGTACAAAGCTCATGGTTTAGTTGGTGTTATAATTATGTTTTTTACATTATACAAATGAAATGGTAAGTTGTGTTTATGTTATACAAGCTTACTAGGCATTAATTGTTTACGTAGTTTCTTTCCTATGTTTTTATAGATTATTGGAAGCTTGATTGGTTTAAAAGCTTGTCAAAGATCTATCACACTATCCAGCATAAATATCGGTAGTTTTTTAATGTTTTGGCGAAGGTTATAATGACATGTATAGGTGAACTTGTAATGGTATTTAGTTGAATGTTTAGTTGATGATTTGGTATGTATAAATTGTGTAAGTTAACTTTGTTGGTACATTTGATGCCTTACTAGTTTGTGTCATTGTGCTATCTTAAGTTGCATGTTTTGAATGATTCATATGGTATGTTTTGAGATGGTATGGTAATTGTCAGGTTGTGGAATGTTGGGTAAGTTTTGAACTAGTAATTGATGATTGAAAGGTGGTGAAATATGCATGTTTAGGTAAGCGTCGTTGTGTGTACTTGAGGTGCCTTTGAATAACATATTGGTTAGTTGAATTAGGGTCTTGAAATGACATATACATATGTATCTTCAGGTATGTTTTGATGTCTTGTAAGTATACACATTTGGTTAAAATGATTATGCATGAAATAGTGTTGGGAATGACTTGATTTTAGGTAAATTTGAGTCCACACGGCATGAGAAACGGCCTGGCGACATAGTCATGTGTGACACACAAGCTAACAACACCGCCGTGTGTCATTTGAGAGTTCCTTTGTATGCAACTCAAAGAGTTACACGGCTTGGCACACGAGCGTGTGACACGGCCGTGTGACCCTACTTAGAAAGTTACACGGGTGAGGACACGGGCTATAACATCCCAAAATAGGGCCTAAACAGAACAGTGGTTGCGAAACCATGAATCCAAGATAGAAAAGTTTATTCTAATTAATTTTTATAATTTATAGAGTGATTAGATGCATGTGTTAGAGTATCGATAGAAAATTTTATAGATAACATGCTTAATTTGCCTACTAGGGCTTAATTGCAAAAGTTGATAAATATGAGTTTTAGATGCTAAAGGCTTAAATTGAAGAGTATAATTGAAGTAGAGGTCCTTAAATGGTAATTAGACCATTAGGTTTTCATCCAAAAAAATGGACATACATAGATAAAAATAACTAATGTTTTAATGAAGGGTATTTTAGTCATTTGGTAATTAAAAGATTAAAAAAGGGAAAAAGATGGCAAAATGTGCCCATCTTCTTCATTAAGCTAAAATTTCAAGGGTTCTTCATAGTTAGGGTTTTGTCAAGCTTCCAAGCTTCATAGTAAGTGATTCCAAGCCCCGTTTTTGAAGTCCCAGTAACTTGATTTAGCTTATTCTAGAATAATTTAACCTAGGGTTCATATTTGGAAAAATACCCATAGGTGAAATGTGTTTATTTTGATGTTTTATGGTAGAAAATGAAGCTTGAAATAATGTTAAACAACTTGAGCTAAGCGATTTTAAGCGAAAATTAGTAAAACAACATAATCGGTAAAAATACCTAACGGTCATAAGTACATGTTAGAGTGGGAATTTGATGTTGTCGTAGGTAAATAAATGATCAACATGTCATAAAACATAAGAATTAGGGATAAAGTGTCATTTCCGAGCCTTAGGGAAAAAGTGTAAATATGCAAAAGTTTAAGGGCAAAATCATAATTTTTCCAAAGTTAGAGTTAAGGACTATTTTGATAAATGTGAATATTAAATAAGTTAAATTTGCTATTATAGATCAAGAAGAATGAAATTCAGGGTTAGCCGAGGAAAGAAAAAGGTTGAGGACTAAATCAAAATATTTGATCGTAGTTTGTATCGAGGTAAGTTTGCCGTTAATAAATGCAATGTTTTATTATTTATAATTAATGATGTTATTTTTCAGCACCTATAAATTTATTTTGTAAATTTATTCCTTGATGATTCAAGCAAAAATTGACGGAGAAATGATACTTAAAAGTCCCGATTGAACCTTGGAATGTGTAGGATACAAATGTCATGACATTAGGGTTTAAGGATACCAAGTAAGACCATGCCAAGGCATGGCATTGGTAATTTTTACAAGGCAAGGAAATCATATAAGACCATGTCAAGACATGGCATTGATAAACTACGATAAGGCAAAGATCCCATGTAAGACCATGCCAAGGCATGGCAATAGTGAGTTCATAAGGCAAGGATACCACGTAAGACCATGTCAAGACATGGCAATGGTAAGTTTAAAAAGGAAAGGTACCCATGTATCCTTAATATTCCAAGTGGTTCAACGGAAAATTTAAAGAGTGTACCAAATGGAAGGTAAGATAAGTCCATGTTCGAAAGGTTCAGGTTATATTGATAATTCATTTAGAATGTTGTTATTTATTTACATGCAAACTTACTAAACTTTATGCTTACTCCCTTTCTTTTATCTCTTTTTTATAGTATCGCAAAGCAAACTCAGAAAATCGTAAGGACGTCAGAGATCGCCTCACACTATCAACGAGCTATCTCGGTATTTTATGACTAGAAATACTTTAAGTTATGGCATGTATAGGGACTTGGCTATTTTATGTGTATGTCCTTATGATATGATTAAAGAATTGCACGTGAATACTTGGTAATAATTAGCTTATGATATAGCTAAATAAGAACATGTTTTGGTATTATGTATGCCTGAATGAGGTTTGATGCAAAGAAATTATGGGGTAAGAGTTGGAGTAAGAGTTGGCCATGGAACAATTAGGAAACAACAGCAGTGACGTGGTTTTGAAAAATCACTAAAAATTGTATAAATGAAATTAAATGGTGAAAGAAATATAGAATTAAATCCTATTGAGTCTATTTTCATAGGAAAGAAACAGAGTAAGCAAATGAAGTCTATATTCTGAGATATTTAAATTTTTGTAAGACTGGTTCAAAGTGACTTTGTGATCCTCTGTTCCAATTTTGGAAAATCACTAGAAATTATACAAAAAGAATTATAAGTCAAAGTTTATATTTATAGACTCCTTAGTGAGCCTATTTTTATTAGAAACAAACACAAATGTTATCTAAGTTTTTTATAATAAGATAATTGATTTTTAGTGAAAAGAGGTAGGGTCCATTGAACTATAAAACATGGGAATCTTTAATGAATAAACTATACTATTTGGCCAAACCAAAAATTCTGGCAAAATTATGGTAAGAAGATATATGAGTTTAGTTTCAAGAAAAATTTACGAATTTAAATTTTGAGTTTTGTAACTCGAGTTATGATAAGTCGTAATTTATACATATTTTTATCTTATGCTTAGCACATTTTTGGATGAATTATCATTAGATTTGTGGAATATGATGTTCCTAATCCTTTAATTTCATGTTTTATACTTAGGTGAGTATAGGAGAGTAAAAAGAGCGAGAAACAGGCCAAAAATAGAGAAAATGGGTCAATATGGGAAATCAGCACGGCTTGGACTTCCTCACACGAGGAGAGCACACGCTCGTGTCTATTTAGCAGACTTTAACACGGCTTAAGCCACCCCACACGGGCGTGGCACACGGCCATCCCCTGTCGAGCCCAAGTCTAGTTCTACTTGAAAAAGGCCACTTTTGAGGGTTTTGAAGCATTCTAAAGCCTATATAAACATCCTAGAAGAGGATTAGAACACACACGGAGTGGGAGGCAAGGAATTACTCGAAGAAAGCCGATTAATCCATCTTAGAAGCCAGATTCTCCTTCAAGACTGAAGATCTCCCGTCAATTTCCTTCAAGGATTTTTGGGTTTCTTTATGTTTTGTTATCATTATTCTTCTGAGATGTTTTCTTTTACACATATGAACTAAATCCTCTAAATACCTAAGGGGGATGAAACCTAAGACGGATCTTGTTACTATTTTCTGAATTATATGATAAATAATTGATTTTTTCTTAATTATGTGTTCTTAATTCTTGCTTTAATATTCCAGGATATCGATTCAAGTATTGATGTGCTTATTCAGAGGAGCAAAAGTCCCTGTCTAATAGTAGATCTAGCATAATTAAGCGGAGTTGATTGCACTCCTAGACATAGGGCAACATAAATCTGTCGGATTAAGGTCAAACCTAATAAAGGAATCCATAGATCGAGTTAATGCAACACTAGGGGTTTTAATTAGAAAGAGATTTTAATTAATCAACCTAGGGTTAGACGTTGTTAGTCTCGAGAGAGATAATAATATAAATTAAGGATTTCTACGGATTGAGTCAAGTGGATAAATCGTCTAGTTTAGAGTCAAATAACAAGTAAAGTCTAGGTGGATTCTTTTTTGGGTATTGTCTAAATCAATCAGTTTTCCTAAAAGTATTTCCCCAATTTACTTCTTGTGCATTCTTAGTTTAGTGAATTAGTTTAGTTTAAAACCACCCTTAAATTCTTAGGCTAGATAATAAAAAGAAGGTTACTTCTTACTTTTATCGTGATAATAGTTAGTTTTCAAGTACGATCAATCATAAATAATAAACTTATCACGCACATCAAGTTTTTGGCGTCGTTTTCGGGGACTAAGATATTATGAACGCTTAATTTTTATTACTTTAGCCATTTATTTTATTGCAATTTAAATTTTACTTTAATTTTGTTTATATTATTGAATTTTCTTTTGTTTTCTTCTGACAGGTTTTTATAGTTTATGACTAGAAGAAACCCGTCAGGACCATTACTTTTTGATAGTGAGATTAAAAGCACAGCTCGCAGAAACTGAAGAGAAATAAGGCGAAGCCTAAGATACATAGAGGAAGAGCAAGAGGACGATATTCACACCACAACTGAGGATATGGCTGAAAATGAGGAAAACCCGCTACCTCCTGCGATTACTGCTGATCCAGTAAATCAGAATCCTGCTCCTCGTACTATGTACGGTTATGCTAAACCTAACTTAACAAGAACTGAATCGAGTATAGTTAGACTTGCTGTTGCTGCAAATAATTTTAAACTGAAACCTAACATAATTCAAATAATACAACAGTTTGTTCAGTTTGATGGTTTGCAAGACGAGGATCCAAACACTCATTTAGTGAATTTTCTGGAACTCTGCGACATATTTAAAATCAATGACATTTCTGATGATGTCATTTGCCTTCTGTTATTCCCCTTTTCATTAAGGAATAAGGCTAAACAGTGGTTGAACTCGTTACCACGAGGGTCAATCACTACTTGGGAACAAATGACCAAAAAATTTTTACTTAAATATTTTTGCCGGTTAAAATGGCTAAATTGAGGAATGATATCTCTTCTTTTGTGCAAATGGATCTAGAAACTCTTTATGATACATGGGACAGATACAATGACCTATTGAGAAGGTGCCCTCACCATGGGTTACCTTTATGGTTACAGGTTCAGACTTTTTACAACGATGTGAACCCCTCAACAAGGCAACTGATCGATGCAGCCGTCGATGGAACTTTAAACAACAAAACACCTGGAGAGGCTTATGAATTTATTGAAAAGATGTCACTGAATAACTATCAGTGGCAAGTCATGAGAATAAAGCTGACAAAAGCAGCTGGTGTTTTCAACCTCGACGTGGTCACTATGCTGTCAAACCAGGTAGAACTTTTAAATAAAAAGATTGATGGTTTATATGGTTCTACTTAGGTATATCCAGTGATGAGATGTGATTCAAATGGAGGAATGCACAACCCAGATTTTCCACTCTTCAACCTGACACTGAGGAAAAACAAGTTCACTACATGAGTAATAACTCTAGACCTCAAAACAACTCATATAGTAACACTTACAATGCAAGTTGGAGAAACCATCCCAATTTCTCATGGGGTGTCCAAGGAAATCAAAGGCCACAACATCTTCCGGGTGTTCAACAACCACCTTACCAACAGGAAAAGAAACTGAACCTGAAGGAGATGTTAACGAAATTCATAGCAGTATCTGAAACACATTTCCAAAACACCGAGACAACTTTTAAAAATCAGCAAGCATCAATTCAAGGGCTCAAGAATCAAATAGGCCAGTTGGCAAAGATGATTTATGAACGACCACAAGGTAGTTTGCCGAGAAATACTAAAAATAACCCAAGGGAGCAGCTTAATGCAATTACTGTTCGAGATGAAGAAGGGTTAGTGGAATCTGAACCAGAACCAAGGTAATGAATTGTGGTAAGTAAAGGTAAGGATGAGGTGGACCACAGTGAGAAAAAGGCGGTAAGTAGAGAATATAAACCTCGAGTGTCATACCCCAGTGCGACAAGGAAAGACCTCACAGACGAACAATTTGGTAAATTCCTTAAATTATTAAAGAAATTACTTATCAACTTACCGTTTATTGAAGTTCTTTCGCAGATGCCAAACGCAGTTAAATTTTTAAAGGAGCTTTTAGTAAATAAGCGGAAGTTGGATGATACGTTGCATGTGGAGTTAAGTGCAGTTTGCTCAGCCATTCTATAGAATAAGCTACCCAATAAATTGAAAGATCCAGGGAGTTTTACGATTCCTTGTTTAATTGGTAGTTTAGACGTTAATAATGCATTGGCTGATTTAGGGGCAAGCATTAATGTCATGCCCTATAAAATGTTTAAACAACTAGGTCTTGGGAAACCCAAACAAACTAGGATGAGCATTCAGTTAGCAGATAAAACCATTAGATTTCCTAGGGGTATCATTGAAGACGTTCTTGTCAAAATCGATAAATTTATATTCCCAATTGATTTTGTTGTTCTAGACATGGAAGAGGATAGTGACGTACCTTTGATTTTAGGACGGCCCTTTTTAGCAACTACTAGAACTATTATTGATGTTGGTACAGGTGAACTCACACTTCGTGTGGGTGATGAAACAATCACTTTTCAAGCTCGTAATTCGAGTAACACATCGAATATTGAGGGTGGTTGTATAAATCATGCTACTAATACTGATCATGTGGTGCAACCTTCTTTGCAGGAAACACGTTCGAAGAGCATACATGAGCCATGTTCAAGTAACAATAAAGGAACCATCTATGAAGAGCGAAGGCTACAAATCGAGGAACTAGATGAATGGCGTACATAGAAATCGAGAACACATGATAAACCAAAGCCACACCATGATGGACTCAATGTTTTATCAAATCAACTTAAGGTTGGAGACAAAGTACTATTAGATGCTGCAGACCCTCATATTACCACTTTTGAACCCAATGGAGTAATCCCTTTTACGGTACTTAACATTTTCCCATATGGTACAGTCGAGGTAACTTATTCCAAATTCGGCACTTTTAAAGTTAAAACATTATTTTGATAAAATTGATAGCAGGAATGAGGAGTGTAAACTCTTCGCACCACCATGACCACGCAACAGAGAGGTAAGTCGAGCTTAGACTCTAAATAAGCGCTTCTCGGGAGGCAACCTGAGCACTAACGGTGTTGATTTCTTTAAATTTTAGTTTTTAACATCTAAATCATTAACTGAGTCATTAAACACAGGTTTTCCAAATCCACACGGCCAGGCACACAGGCGTGCCTTAGGTTGTGCTCATACCACGGGTGGTAACACGGCTGTGCTATAAGGCCGTGTGGAAATAGAGTAAAATTTTTCCCAAAACATGGGATTCGATACGTTTCCGCGATTGTGCGACATGGTCGTGGGCAATCCTGCCAAAATAATACGGGCATGCGTATATATACACAGGAGTGGGAGAAGCGAATGAAGCAGGACACGACCGTGTGCACCAACACGCCCAAAGAACACGGACATGGGCCGAATCCTAGACGCGCTCAAATTTGAAAACCACGAAACACACGGGCTGAAATAAGGGCACACGGGTGTGCTCCATGACCGTGTGCCCCAATATCTATATAAACCCCTACTATTCATCATCCTCTTCCCCAATACCCTAACCTTAGTTGCCGCTCTCTCTATCGTCATTGCCACCTGAGCTCCGACCATCACCCCAAAATCCACTCTTTCTCCTCCCTTTTCCTTCATACGCATCAAAATCTTCTCTCTTGTCCTCCATTCCTTATACATTCCTTCCTTCTTCTCTCTTTCGCCACACTACAACCCCCACCATCTCGTCGCCGCTCCTCCGGCCACTGGTCATCCAGTATCGGTTTTCTCTTCTCTTTTACCTTCTTTTGATGCTTACTATTATGATGATCTTAATTTTACCCGTTTACTTACATTTTGTTTATTAATTACTTATCATATCATCCTCATTCTTAGGATCTATTTCATGTATTTTATACCATTGTCTTACCATTATTAGTTACTTTCATCTATTTCGTGTTGAATTTAGTCATGCTATTACTATGCCATTTGCCATAAAACTTCTGTCGTCAATTGATTTATGTTATAAAGTTCGATTACTTTTGGTTGAGTCTTGTTAGTTTCATTAGTTTTTGGTTGAATTTGTTAGTTTAATTATATTCATGGTTAATTCCTTTTTGGATTTGTTTGCATATGTTATCTTCTCCGTTCATTAGGACATGATAATCGTTTTTCTTGCAGGTATACCATGTCAAATTCACGTGGAAAGAAAACTGCCGTCCCCGCTTTAAAAAAAATAGAAAAGGACCCGGAGCCACATCAGCAAGCGCATCTACCGAAGTGCGCCACCCCTTCCTACAGTTTCCCTTGGGACCCCAGGAGGAACTTTTTCAGATACTCCGTGCGAGAACCATCAGCGCAGGCCGATGTATTAATTGGACCGCTCCAGAGCTGATCTAACTCACTGACGTAGTCCGGGCTCTCCTGACTACTGACCCATGGGGGCTCTTCTTCGAGCCGACATATCTCGAGCTCATATTAGAACTCTGTTCGACCATCCACCTTCAACCAGTTATGACAAAGTTCGATGATCCCAGAACGATCCAGTTCTGTCTCGACGATTTAGTTCGCTAGTTGAGCGTGCCTGAGTTTGGTGTCGCATTAGGAATATATACGAAGGAGTTCATGAATGACGACGACTTCGACAGTCTCTATTGCCACATTCATTATTCTCCTTCAAATTGTTAGAAGGCCTTAGTCCCTGTTTCGGCCACTTATGACCCTATCCGCTCCAAGGCATTGGCTCTCGCCCCACCACTGAGATACTTACACGCCATCGTAGCCCATACCCTGACAGAGCGGCGAGAGAGTACCGATATTGTCAATACTAACGACGCCTATTTTTATGGAGCATGGCGCATGGGCACGTATTTGACTTCACTTATTTCATTGCCCTCACCATTCGCCATCAGACAAGCGGTATAAGAAGGAGTCCTTTCCATTGGCCCTTATGTGACTCGCCTGGCGCAGTACTTCGGTCTCCTCAACATGGCGGTGCAATCATCCTCCCTTACCCTCATCGGTCAGATATCCTCATAGGGTATCTCGAATATGCTCTATATGAGGATGATCGAGCAACGACGTCGATTTAATCCTCCTCAGTATCGCTTCGTCCAGTCAGCCGAGCAGGAGAACCCAAAGGACTTTACTGATGATGTCCCTCCACCTCACGAGGATCCACCATCTCAGCCACCACCTATTCATCGTCCAGTTCATGCGGCTGCTTCACTCTCTGACATCTCTGAGCGTCTCACTCGATTCGAGCAGTAATATTTTCAGTGCTTTGATCACATTGATGCAATCTTAAATCAAATTTGTTAGCACCTTCACATCTTATCGCAACCCCCACCTCACAAACCATCTGGCGATGAGGATTTTTGAATACTTTTATTTATTATTTTTATTTTTTACTTTTATCTTTATTTATCTTTTTAAATTATTTTTTATTTTATTTCTCTTTAATACTATATTTACTTAATCTTTAGGTTTTACTATTTATATTAAGCAATTTATGTTTTCGGCCATTTCTTTATGAGTAATCATGCTACTTTATATTTCCTAAAGAGTTATCGATTATATCGCAGTTATGAAGAGCTCCAAAGCTCACTATTACTTAGGAATTTGTAACTCTATTGGAAAAGGTCCTCCACGACTGTCATGCCCTACTTGACCACGACATAGCTACCACCAGTTATAATATTCTTTTTGTAATATCCTGATTTTGGGCCTAGTCGGAATAGTGGTTTCGTGACCACAAAATCCGAGATAGAAATAATTATTTTATGATTATTTTAAGGTCTATGATATGATTTCATGATTGTGTGAAAATTTCGTGAAGAAATTTTATGCATAAAGTGCTTAATTTGAAATTTGGGACTAAATTGAATAAATTGCAAAACTTGTGTTCTAGAAGTATTTTGCATAAAATTGAATTAGATTATTAATTAGAGGTCCTTAAAGAGTAATTTTACCAATTTCTAAGTCTATGGACAAAAATTAGGACATGGAAGGAATTTTGGAAAGTTTAGTAGTAAGGGCATTTTGGTCATTTAGGGTAAAATGAATTAAAATACAAAATTAAAAGCCAATTTTGCTCATCTTCAACCCCATGGCCGAATATAGCAAGGAGAAACCATGGCTAGGGTTTTCAAGCTTCCAAGCTCGATTGTAAGTCCGTTCTAGCCTCGTTTTTAATGATTTTTACGTTTTGGAGTCCGTAGCTCGATTTAGCTTATGCTAGCAATAATTTAACCTAGGGTTTATATTTGGAAAAATACCCATAGGTGAAATTTGTGTATTTTGGTGTTTTATGATAGAATATGAGGTTTTAAATTATGTTAGACAACTTGTGCTACTCGGTTTTAAGTGAAAACGAGCAAAAGGGCTTAATCGGTAAAAATACCTAATAGTCATAAGTACATGTTAGAGTGAGAATTTGATGTTGCCATAGAAGGAAAAATGATCAGCATGTCATAAAACATAAGAAAATAGGCTGAATTTTAATTTACGAGCTTTGGGGCAAAAGTGTAAATATGCAAAAGTTTAGGGCAAAATTGTAATTTTTCCAAAATATGATTTTGGGTCAATTTGAATAATGTGAGTCCTAATTAGACTATATTTTAAATGATAGAGCAAGG
The DNA here is from genome assembly GCF_025698485.1 of Gossypium arboreum. Classification (NCBI taxonomy): domain Eukaryota; kingdom Viridiplantae; phylum Streptophyta; class Magnoliopsida; order Malvales; family Malvaceae; genus Gossypium; species Gossypium arboreum. The sequence goes on from NC_069079.1 coordinate 47,416,292, forward strand.
AAAACTGAAATTCGGGCTAAAATGGGGAAAATACCAAGTTGTGGACGAAATGGTAAAATAGCCATTTTAGCATACGAGGTAAGTTCATGTGTAAATAATGTAGCATAATTGTTATTTTTAAGTTATTGATATTAATTATATGTTATGTTGAATTTCATTATGAAATGTATGCTTTGTGGTTAATTTCAAATAATATGTAAATTATGTGAACTACTTGTTAAATATAATTGTTACTGAGTATTGATTTCGGCATTCTACTAAGACGGCAAGGATAAGTGTTAGAGGAAAAAGCCCGTTTGAACCTTAGGAATAGATTAGGATACAAGTGACATGTCACTAGGATGGTTGAGCATCCGAACTCGTTGAGTTGAGTCCGAGTTCACTTATGGATGCGAGCGTCCGAACTCGTTGAGTTGAGTCCGAGTTCGAGAGATGTAACTAGGCATCCAAGCTCGTTGAGTTGAGTCCGAGTTCACTTATGGGCGGGTTACATGGTAGCTTGGCTACATATGTGGCACTTATGTGCAAACTTTCCATGTATCCGAATTATATTCCGATGTGTTCAACGGGTAAAGTTCTACTCAAATGGAGGAATACTCAAAATGAAAGGGACGTATTGGAAAGTGTTGTGAAATGGGTACTTTGAACAGGTATGTACTTAACCCTCGGGTTGAAAAATCAATATAACAACAATATGGTAAGATGATAAATGAAAATGTGATATGAATGTCTTGGTGATGATTATGCAAATGATGTTTTATGTTTGCTTATATGGTTATGTTACTTGCTATTTGCATGTGAACTTACTAAGCATTTATGCTTACTCCCTCCTTTTCATTCCTTGTAGTTGACAAGCCAGCTCGGAAATCGGAAACGGTCGGAGGCACGCTCACACTATCCGTATACCATCTTGGCATAATGGCTTGTATATTTTGAGTATGGCATGTATAGCATTATAATCATTTTATATGTATGGTCTTATGATATGGTTATTGAGTGGTATGGAAATAGAAATGCTTGGTAATGATTAGCCATTGGAATGGCTAATCATGATCATATTTGGTATTATGTATGTCAAATTGCTAGCTAATCCATGGAAACCATGAAATAGGTAAAATTTACCATAAAATAGATTCAGACAGCAGCAGTGACGTGAGTTTGAAAAATCACTAAAAATAGTAGAAATGGAATTAAATAATGAATAAGTTATGGAATCGAAGCTTGATGAGTCTATTTTCATATGGAAAAAGTGAAACAGGTATATGAGCTATATTTGATGAGATGTTTAAATTTTTGTGAAACAGGGCCAGAGCGATTTCTGGATCCCCTGTTCTGACTTTAGAAATTCACCATAAATTTTACAAAGATAATTAGAAGTCATGCTTTATATGTACAGATTCCTTATTGAGTCTAGTTTTATTAGAGATAAACGGCATAGTCATTGAAGCTCTGTACAGGAGATATCTGATTCGTAATACACAGAGGTCAGAGTAGTTGAACCCTGAAACAGGGAGACTTTAACTAATAAACTGTACTAATTGGCCCAACCAAAATTATAGAAAAAATTAGTAGATATATATATGAGTCTAGTTTCAGGAAAAATTTACGGAATTGGATTTCGAGTTTCGTAACTCGAGATATGATTTTTAAAGCGACTGTGATGCAGTTAGCTAGCTTGTCTGGAAATTTTAAAATGAATTGTATGAGCTGTTTAATTAATGAATTAAGTCCGTTAACACCTCGTGTTCGACTCCGGCAACGGTCTCGGGTACGGGGTGTTACACTTTTGGCACAGCACTTGTGGACTAACAACCTCTACCACCACCGGAGTATCCTCTTCCAATCTCACCCTTGCCTTAGCCGATTACTTTCCATGACTCCAATTCAAGGATTCCATTTAACATTCAGGAAGTTTCACTTCTATCCCTATCTTATGATCTTATATCTATATTTTTCAGTAAATCTATCTTTGTACATTGAGGACAATGTACATCTTAAGTGTGGGGGGGGGGGGTTATTTATATCATTATCAGAAAAATCCCTGAATTTTGTCTTATTCTCACGTGACTCACTCATATCACTATTAGAATAAATTTTGATTAATTTATGATTTTTATTGATATGTCTTGAATTAAAACATAGGCATTTATACATTGATTGTTTAAACTTTAAGTAATTAGAGAATCAAGCATGATAAGTTGATTTTTGAGAACTAAAAATTGTTAACTTATTTCCCCAAGTTTAGGTATTATCTTGAAGTCGAAATTCACAGGATTAACATCAAAAAGCCAAAATTTTTGTGAGATCTTGAGCCTTTAGAGCATATATTATTTCTTTCATACTCACTTTTATTGTTTCTATGAGTGCGTCAATATTGATTTGTTATTCTAGAACTTGCTTCGATTATGCATGTCAAGACCATACTATTGATTTAATATGTCGAGATGATAAAGACACTTAGGTTTAACCCACTCACTCCATAAAAGTCTACCTTCATAATTAACCCTTAGTGAACCCCTTGGAGCCTAACAAGCCATTCATTGATTTACCCTCAATATTAACCCATAACCCATTTTTATTGAAATCCCCTCAATTAATTTGATCCCTATTTTTGTCGAGATTTGATTTGAATAAATTACTTAGTTATGTTTTATTTTTGATAGTTAGCAAAGTTCTATGTTACTTGATTTGTTCTTAAAAAAAACCGAAGTTGCTGCAATTGAGATTTGTCGTCTAGCATATTACGAAATTATGTAATGCTTGGATTAAAACGATGTTATCCATGAAGAAAAGCTTAATTCTAGGATCATCTAATTAGGAATGTAATTTGTCAGTTTTAGTATTTCTTTTAGTATTTTTCTATTTAGTTAATTTTTCAATTCAATCTCGATTCTAACATTCTCTTTCAGCTTGTGACCACACCCCCTAACCAAAGTTAATTTACAACCCTCTAAAGACCTTTTGATTGATGTATCATCTTAATATATAGTGGTGAAGATTTGATTTTCACGTAAGCTGTAACGCCCCGAACCCGAGACCGTTGCCGGAGTCGAACACGAGGTGTTAACAGACTTCAACCCACTTATCGAGAGTTTCCAGACAAGCTGCCAATCTGTGTACTAGTCGCTCCAAAATTCATAACTTGAGTTTTACAACTCGAAAATCAGTTTTGCAATTTTTCCCTGAAACTAGACTCATATTTCCATCTACATATTTTTTTCTAGAATTTTTGGTCAAGCCAATTAGTACAGTTTATTAGTTAAAGTCTCCCCTATTGCAGGGATCGACTGCTCTGACCTTTGTGCGTTACGAAGTGGATATCTCCCTGTACAGGGATTCAATACTGATTCCGTTTGTTTCTATAGAAACTAGACTCAGAGAGGAATCTACACATATATGGCATGACTCCTAATTATCTCTGGTTAATTTACAATGATTTTCCAAAGTCAGGACAGGGGATCCAGAAACCGTTCTGGCCCTGTTTCACAAGAACTTTAATATCTGTTAACTTATAACTCATATGACCATTTCGTTTCTTCCATATGAAAGTAGATTCATCAAGGTACATTTAAATAATTTATTTACTATTTAATACCATTCCTACTATTTTTAGTGATTTTTCAATCTCACGTTACTGCTGCTGCCAGCACCTGTCACTAAAGCAACTATGCCTATTTCATGATTTCCCTTTGATCTAACAAGTGATTCATCATACATGTCACAAATCATGATCATGACTAGCCATACCAGAGGCTAATCATTATCCAACATCTCCCTACTACACTATTGCCATAACATGCATTTTAACACCAAAATAATCAACCATGGCATAAGGCATGGAAATCGAATTACCAAGACTTGTGGCTTAACATTGGAGAACTAAATCCAACCGAGCATTTATGCCATTTTCGCATGGCTGAAAGTTTACATACCAAAGTTCAACAAAGCATATTAGCCTATACATGCCGAAATGTTTTCTTAAACCATCTAAGAAGAAGATACCAAAAAGTCGCTAGACGGTGTGATGACTTCGATGACAGTCCCGAGCACGCAAAATGGATCAAGAACCTAAATAAACAACAAATAAGCACACCAAATGAGTACATAACTCAGTAAGTCGTAAGCACTACTCTACCATCAACAATAACAATCATAAGTGAATAATCAAATAATACAAAATAGATGTTTCCAGCCATAACAAACTATACTGCAATTTCTAAAATTTTTGGTTCGGTCTCATGCCAAATCCTTCAACCAAATCAAACGCCAAGTCAGCCCAATCGATTTGGATCCGTTTCCTCAAGTTGGAACAACGATGCACTAGATAATTTTATGCGTACACCGTAAAATCCCAATTTCGATATTTAGTTAGTAACTCAATCACTTACCTCGTTCATGCACAATTTATTTCCACAACCGAATGTGGCACACATAGTGCTTATTATGTTCGCACACATAGAGCTATAGCAAATCGCACACATAGTGCTATAGTAAATCGCACACATAGTGCCATAGTAAATCGCACACATAGTGCCATAGTAAATCGCACACATAGTGCCATAGTGAATCGCACACATAGTGCATTTGAGATAGCCTCATGCCTCAACCTTCCAATCGGCACACATAGTGCCACATAGTCTTTGCACACATTGTGCCTTATGTCAATTCATCATGGTAAAGCAATTTACTAAATTCAAATTGTACATATAATCATATTAATAAATAGGAGAATCACTCAAAAAATATCTATCCAAGGAGTTCTCACAACAAGTGCTTAAAGACTTACCTTGCGTTGAGTATAACGGTTCCACCCGGCTACTCGATGTCCTTGGCTTTGCCCTTGCTTGTTTCTCCTTCTTTAACTTCTCGGCTTAATAGATAAATAAACTAGTTTAATCATCTTGCTATACATTTATAGTTCAATTACACATGCATATGTATATTTGTAGATTCGCCACCCTCTTACTAATTACTCATTTAGTCGATTATACACATGATTAAAGGTAACATCATGAATGGGCATACTTATATATATATATATATACATACCCGATTGTGCACAAAAAAGATTTGACTCAACCTCACCTATGTACTCCTTTTGATGGCCGAATATATATATATGTATAGTGTCATCTATAACATCATCTAAACACCTAAATTCTTCTAATGCACACTTGACCAACCTTTTTTTTTTTTTTCCAATCTAGCATAGCTTCACCTCCATTTGTGATATCATATAAATTTGCACGTTGCTACATTTCTTAGGTTCAACATCTCTATGCCCATTATGGCCACTCCCCTAACCCAATTCTAAATATCGGCAACATCCCCTTTCAACTATGTTAGCCGAATACTCCTCCCCTTCTTAGTCCCAACTTCGGCACCTCCAACAAAATGACTAACATCTTCACTTTCATGCTAACATAACAAGCAACTTAGTTCATCCACACAACTAACATGTCAATAGCATCAAGGTATCTACTAATTTTTTTTTGTCAAATCCCAACTCTCCAACAACCCCAAATCCCACCATGGGTTAGATAGAATTTAAACTAACAACCAACAATACACATGAATTTAAAGGAATAACTCCAACATACCTCAACTTGGATACTAGTATGGCCGACTTCTCCAAAGCTTTTCTCTTTTCCCTTCACTTGGTTTTTCGGCTAAGAGGTAGCAAGGATGAACACCTATTTTTTTTTTGTTCATTTTCCTATCATTAATCTTTATTTCCTCTATTTTAATATCTTACCAACATTAAATAATTATAACAACATGATCTTGGAAAGATGAAGCCATGCTTGGCCGGCCACTCAACTTAGTTTGGGGCATTTTGACATGCAAACCCAACTTTTCATAATTCCATACTATTTGGTCCTCACTTATTTACCTATCAAATTTTCTAAGTCTCTCAACTAAATCCTTTCGAGCAAGATTCACATTCCTAAGATAAAAATTGAATCACCAAATTTTTATACTAGTACTACCACGCATATAAGGTATGCAAATAAAATTTTAACTAAATTTTATGACTCGGTTTTGTGGTCCCGAAACCACATCCCGACTAGGGTCAAATTAAGGCTGTTACATAAGCCTATGGTAATAACTTTTCATATTGACTGTTGAGTGCTAAATTTGTCGTCCTTAAACACCTCGAGTGATTTGAGTGAATCTTTAGTGAGGATGTTAAACTCTGCAATATTTTGAATCAAATGTGATTACTTAGATGAGGGGAGACACCTATGTTTTCGTGATAAAATGCTCAACTTAGAATGTTTGAAACTTTGATGTTCTTCTAGTTGAATTCTCAATGTATGATTACTTATGGATTATTTTGAGATATTATTGATAGGAATTATAAGTTGAAAAAAATTGAATTCTTAATTGTGAGTTGAGGATTTTGCTTGAGGACAAGCAAACACATAAGTGTGGGGGTATTTGATAAGTCATAATTTATACATATTTTTATCCCATGCTTAGCACATTTTTGGATGAATTATCATTAGCTTTGTGGAATTTGATGCTCCTAATCCTTTAATTTCATGTTTTATACTTAGGTGAGCATAGGAGAGTAAAAAGAGCGAGAAACGGGCCAAAAATGGAGAAAATGGGTCAATGTGGAAAATCAACATGGCCTAGACTTCCTCACACGGGGAGACCGCACGCCCGTGTCTATTTAGCAGACTTTAACACGACTTAAGCCATCCCACACGGGCGTGGCACACGGCCGTGTCCCTGTCAAGCCCAAGTCTAGTTCTACTCAGAAAAAGGCCACTTATGAGGGTTTTGAAGCATTCTAAATCTTATATAAACACCCTGGAAGAGGATTAGAACACACACGGAGTGGGAGGCAAGGAATTACTTGAAGAAAGCCGATTGATCCATCTCAGAAACTAGATTCTCCTTCAAGACTGAAGATCTCCCTTCAATTTCCTTCAGGGGTTTTTGGGTTTCTTTATGTTTTGTTATCATTATTCTTCTGAGATGTTTTCTTTTACACATATGAACTAAATCCCCTAAATACCTAAGGGGGATGAAACCTAAGACGAATCTTGTTACTATTTTCTGAATTATATGATAAATACTTGATTTGTTCTTAATTATTTGTTCTTAATTCTTGCTTTAATATTCCAGGATATTGATACTTGTGTTTATTCAGAGCAGAAAAGTCTCTGTCTAAGAGTAGATCTAGCATAATTAAGCGGAGTTGATTGCACTCCTAGACATAGGGCGACATAAATCTGTTGGATTAGGGTCAAACCTAATAAGAGAATCCATAGATCGAGTTAATGCAACAGTAGGGGTTTTAATTAAAAATAGATTTCAATTAATCAACCTAGGGTTGACGTTGTTAGTCTCGAGAGAGATAATAATATAAATTAGGGATTTCTACGGATCGAGTCAAGTTAATAAATAGTCTAGTTCAGAGTCAAATAACAAGTGAAGTCTAGATGGATTCTTCTTTGGGTATTGTCTAAATCAATCAATTTTCCCAATTTACTTCCTATGTATTCTTAGTTTAATGAATTAGTTTAGTTGAAAAACACCCTTAAATTCTCAGGCTAGATAATAAAAAGAAGGTTAATACTAGTACTTTTAATTCCTGTGGGTTCGACATTCCGGTCTTGCTATAAGCTATACTACTGTTCGATAGGTGTGCTTGCCTTTATCGTGATAATAGTTAGTTTTCAAGTACTATCAATCATAAATAATAAACTTATCACGCACATCAAGTTATAATTAATTTAGTGACTGTTACGCAGATGGATAGTTTTATTATGAATAGTGAAAAATTTTTTTTTGATTTGTGTAAGTAATCGGAAAATTTTTAATGTTCCCGGTTTGGTCCCGAACCGTTCCAATTGCATGTTTTAGGGCCTCGAGGGCCTTTTTTAGGGATTTATTCGATGAATGTGAGTGAATTAATATTTTTTTTAAAAAAGTAAATTTTTTTTATGCCTCGAACAGGTAAGATAAGTCTGGTAACGCCTCGTGTTCGACTCCGACGACGGTCTCGGGTAAGGGGTGTTACATGGGCTAGGATTGGCCAGGTGTCCCTAGTTCGAATGTTACACGGGTGTGTGTCTCAGGCATGTGAGGCACATGTCCTGGCCACACACCCGTGTGATCCTTGTTTCCAAATTTTTGTGAATTATTCTTAGATTTTCCAAATATTTTCAATTTAGTCCCGAATTGTTTCTAAAGTATTTCTAGGGACTCGAGGGCTCGATTTAGGAAGGGTATGTGTATGTGTGATTGACTATGATATGTTTATTTTATTGAATGTAATTAAGTTTTATATGTTCCGTTTGTATGGTAATGCTCTATAACCCTAATCCGACGACGGATATGGGTTAGGGGTGTTACAGTTCCTCCTAATGAGTCATCTTTTCTTCTTGTGAGTCACCTATTGATGTGTGTAACAACCTGTTTTTTAGTGATGTCGAAAACAGCGGTTTCGGGATCACAAATCCAACAAACGAGTCCGTAAATATTTTATTTAATATTTACGAGTCAAATATAGTGTTAATAAATTTTAATTTGATAATTTATGTTATTTGAACGAATAATTAAGTTCAAGTGGTATATCCTTAAAGTCAAGTGGTTTTAGAAAAGGAGGTATAGGGACTTTATTTCTATAAACCGACCCGTAATTTTTATTAAATATTTATGGAGTGTTATTAGGGTCATATTAAAACTTGGTTAAGAAATTTTAATTTTAAATAGTTAATTAAATAAAAGGACTAAATCATAAAAGATTATACAAGTTATTTGTTATTAGCTTTTATGGATTAAATGGGTTTAGTTGATTTAATGGATGGATTTATATGGCAAATTAACCATCTTATTTTTATAGCGGACGGTATGTATGTATGTTTTAAATTCAAAAACCTGTTAATTAATGGCATTTTTGAGAATTAGTTAAAATAATAAATAAAGTAAAAAAAATGTTATCATCTTTATTTTTCTTATTTGGAAACTGAATACACGATGGACGCATCCTCCAAGCTTTCGATCATCATAGCTACCCTTGCATGGTATGATTTTTAAACCCGTTTATTATAATTTTTATGTTTTTGAGATCATTGTAACTAGGTTCAACTAACCCGTAGCTTCGTTTTTAAAACTGTTAAGGCTTTTGAATTTTTCCATTGATGAATCTTTGTTATCTTTGATGTTAAATGATGGATTTGGAGTACTGGTTGTTGATTAAAATTAGTTTGTAAAGTAATTTTTGATAATTTTTAGTTAAAGGACTAATGTGATAAAATATTAAAATTGATAGGAAATTCTTGTGAATTTTGAATAATTATGGGTTGTAGTTGTACAAGTAAAATTCGGTTAACATGGGAAATTATAAAATTTTGATAAATTTAGAATTTAGAGTTTAAGGACTAAATTGAGAGAAATTTAGAAGTTTAGAGAAAATGTATAAATAATGAAAACTAAGGGTCATATATATAATTGAGTTAGGATGTGTATTTGAATTTGATAAGATTGAATTTAATTATTATAGATCAAGATTTGATTCGTACAGAGGATAACCAAGGAAAAGGAAAAATTACGGAATAGTCCCTACAAGTCGACCGTTAGTATATATTAGGTAAGTTCATAGTATAAAATATACAAATGTTCTTAATTATGCATTGTATCACTTTTGTGCTGATTTAATTTTAGGTAGTATGAAATTTTGTTAGTAAGTATTAAATTCTTAAATATTGCAATTAAGTACAAATGAGAAATAAGTACTTGACAATTGGTGAATATTGTGATTATATGCTATTGAAATAAGCTAATGAATTATAACATTTCTACAGAAATTGCAAAGTGCCCCTCATTGTAAATGTTTGAATTAAGTTATAATGCCTAGTTGAGCGTAGTAAACAGTTAAGATACGATTGACATGCCAATAGGGTAGTACGCACGTTTGTATGAGATTGCATTTTAGTGCCTTTATTTGCCCTTTGGGTATTCTAAGATCTATATATAACAAAAATAAGAAGATAAGAGTGAGCTGTCATAGAATATTCAAGAAAATAACTCCAAAAACACCATTAAAGTCGATTCTGAAGTAGATTTCCATCAAGATTGAAGATTCATTTTTGTTTTTCTTTGGATATTATTATGAGTTTCTTTATTTCTTGTAGTTATATTGTTTCTTGGTTGTTTTTATTTACAAGCATAAACCAATTTTCTAAATACCTAGGGGAGATGAACCCTATGATGAATTCTTTCGTTTGATTTTTATTTTACACAATAAATATTTAGATCTTGTTCTCAAATATGTGTGCTTAATTTTTGGTTTGGTATTTCTAGATTATTGATCCATGTTTGATGTGCTTAAATCAGAGGAGGAATAGACCCTACTTAAGAGTAAATCTAGCGTAATTTAGTGGAGCTGTATGCAATCTTAGAAATAGGACGACATAAATTTATAAGATTAGAGTCAAATCTACTAGGGGAATTCATAAATCAAGTTAATGCGATAATAGTGGTTTTATTCTTGAAGAGAGATATTAGTATAATTTACGGATATTTACGGATCAAGTTACAAAGTAAAGAAATTACGTAATTTAGATTGATAATGACAGATGAAGTCTAGGTGAATTCTTTTCTGAGTATTGTTTCGCTTCTTGGTTGTTTACTCAATTATTTTCTTGATTTATTCTTTATTGCTTTCGTAGTTAATTAATTCAATTAATTTTAATTTTAATCAATCATTCGAATTTATCGATTAAATAATAGAAAGACGGTAATTACTAGTACTTTTAGCCTTCATAAGAACAATATATTTACTCACCGTAGTTATACTATTAATTTATAAGTGCACTTGCCCTAATCAGATTTTTAGTTAATTTACAACTACATCACTTGAAGATGACTGAAGCACTTCTTAAGGCTGGGTTTGTTCAAAGCATGTTTGATTACTCCCTATTTGCTAGAAATCATGGTGATAAAATGGTGATTCTAATTATACATGTGGATGATTTTCTTAAAATAGGGAATGATGACACTTTAATTTTTTTAGTTGAAGTGTGTTTTGCATAGAAATTTCAAAATGAAGGATATCGGAGATTTGAAGTTTTTCTTGGGAATAGATGTATTGAGATCTAAGGAAGGAATCATGTTGAACCAAAGAAAGTATGTTCTTGAACTAACTGTTGATACTGATTTTGAGGGAGCAAAACCTGCACACACTCCGTTGGAACAAAATCAAAAGCTTACTACTATTGAGTTTGATGAAATAGTTCAATGTTTAGATCAAGATGATTTGTTTGTAGACTTAGCTGTTTTCTAGAGGCTGGTTGGTAGACTTATATACTTGACGCATACACAGCCGGAATACAACATCTCAACCAGTTTATGCAAGCCAAAGAAATCTCATTATGAAGCTGCACTTTGAGTGGTGAGGTACATTAAAAAGATATCAGATAAAGATTGCAGTTTGTTGCATCAGGTTCATGTCAATTAACAGCTTACTGTGATTCTGATTGGGCTTTATGCCCTATGACAAGGAAATCTATCAAGGGTTTTGCATTAAGTTGGAGGAATCACTTATATCATGGAAGTAAAAAAAAGTAGACCACAGTTGCATGTTCTTCAACAGAAGCGGAATACAGGAGCATGGCCTTGACTGTAGCAAAATTGGTTTGGCTTAAGGGGTTGCTAGAAGAACTAGGGATGCAATTTCACTATTTTAATATCTAAATCTTTATAATTTTTGAAGGATTAAATCAAATTTTTATTATTTTTAAGGGCGCCAAAGTGCAATTTTATCTTTGTTAATTTAAATTTTTATAAATTTTAGAGGGGCTTAAATGAAAATTTTTTCATTTTAGGGGGGCCGGAACTCCTGCTAGCCCCCCTCACTACGCCCCTGATTGTGACAGTAAAGCAACCACTTAGATTGTTGCAAATCCGGTCTATCATGAAAGAATGAAACATATCGAAATATATTCAATTCATAAGAGAAAGATACAAGGACTGATACAGACGCAAGAAAGGAGCTAGAGGTGATCATGGGCGGGCAAGGGTTCGGTTCGGCCGGCCCAAGTAAAATTTTAGGCCTGTCTACTAGGCCGGGCCGGCCCGCCCAAATATGGGCCTAAAATTTTACCCAAGCCCGCCCGAAATAAAATTACTAAGCCCGAGCCGAGCCCGCCCGGCCCGACCCATATTAATTTTTTTTCTTATTTTATTAAATAAAAAATTTAAAATATAATAAATCAAATATATTTAAAAACATAAAAATAAATATTAAAACAAATAAAAATAATACTAAAACAATTCTTAAAACAATACACAAATTAACAATATAATAAAAATAGTTATATTAAAATTTAAAATAATTAAAATAAAAACAAAAATATATTAATATATAATTGGTCGGGCAGCCCGGCCCGGCCAAAAACTCTTACCCGAGGCCCGGCCCGTTTTTTAAACGGGCCTCGTTTTTTTGCCCAAGCCCATTTTTCGGGCCTATATTTTTACCCAAACACTCCCATTTTTCGGGCGGGCCTTCGGGCCGGGCCGGGCCGCACAGCCCATGATCAGCTCTAAAAGGAGCAGCTTGTAGACATTTTGACGACACTAGGAAACAACACAGCTATCTAGTTTCCAAGTTGGGGGTAAGAGATGTTTTTCACCCTCCAACTTGTGTAGAGAATTTAGTAGTTAGTAGTTAGTTAGAAGCAGCTAGCAGCTAGTTAAAAGTAGTTACTATTAATTAGTTAATAGCTAACTGGTTAGTATAAGTATAATACATGGATTGTAAATCAAGTACGAATGGAAATAAAATTTTTACCTTTCTTTCTTTCTCGTGTCATTTTCTGCTGTTTTCCTTTTGTTTTAGCAGGCATTAAAAGCTTTAACAACAAGAAGCGCAAAGTGATACATTGGAATCCCACTTCAGAAGCAAACTCAAGTGCTTCCACCATATACGCATCATGAACTTGGTGGATTCAATAGGCCTCGGCCCAACAGATCCTTCCTGGTCTCTAACAATTACTCCAATGCTTCCTTTATGTCTTTCATCATCAAAGGAACCATCAAAGTTTGCCATAATACCGCAAGAACTAAAGTGTAAACTAATTAGAGGAAAGACATACGAATTTCTTATACAGTTGGGTAATAAACCACCTACGTTTATGAGGCTATGCGTACATAAAATGTTCCACTTAACTAAAAAGTACAAACACGAATATGAAGTCAGACAATTTCATATTCCTTTTGATTTCTATAATTCTTATGCTAACCTGTTGTGGATTCTTGACAAGATCCCATGCACTAAAAATACCTTCCTTATCAGTCATCCAAAGCACCTTTCTCAAAAGTTCCTTATAGAACAACTTAGATGCACCAATTAAGGGACAAAAACGCTAATGTTTAATGTTTACTTTTAGTTCCCCCTCATGGCCTGCCATGAGTTACGTAGGGTGCTCCTATCTCAGGTGTGGGAAGCCTTAACTGGTTCAGAATGAATGTATATATGTAAAACTTATGGAACTACGGCGATGACCATCAGTCCTTTCGCTGAGTTGCGTAGTTTTACATGGTAAGATTTGTTTGAAATCATCTTTGTTATTTAGGATATATTCATATTTTACACATAATCTTTCTACCATTATTAGCATAAATGGGTTAGGCAGATTTCAAAATGTTGGTTCTGGCATCATTAGCAGCTCATACTAATGGTATATTGCTAAATTACTGGTTACCATAATCTAAGAAACAAAAATAGTTGCAATTTTCTACATTTCAGATTGCGGCATTTAATTCTCAAATTTGCATGTTTAGAACTAAAAGAACTTCATATTCCAGGAGAGATATTAAGATGAGGTCTGTCAAAAGAAAATCCACAGACGAATAGCTGTTTGTTTACACTTCTCATGTATATACTCCAGGAAGCATTCAACAATAACAATTAAAATATTGAATTGAATTTGTGCGAGGTAACAGGGTTGGACATCTAATAGAGATCTTCCTAGTGCTAGCTCTACCTCATTATGCTAGAGGAGAGATCCTTCCATCAATCAACCCAAACCCCAATAATGTCTTTGATAAGTAGAAAGACCTAAATGATCAAAATTATTGTTGTTGTTCTTCCGTAGAGCTAGAAAGAAGGCTCTAACTTCTAACAAAAACGCCTCTTCCCCGTCATTGGGTCATGCCTCTAGGTTTAAAAGATCCATACCGAGTGCAAAATAAAGGATAGAACAACTAAGAGCATGAGGGACATTGAGCTTGTATTGACTATAGAATCAAATGAAGCTCTAGATTCATCTGTTGTGGGAAATGGAGGAGTCAGTCCAGGGTTATTTAGTCCGTTACTACCACCAGCTCCACCTAGTGGTGCAGTCGTCGTAGTTGTTGGTGCAGTTGGATTGTTTGTCACTGTTGTTGGTGTTGTTGGGGTAGGTAGCCCTCCGGCCGTGCTGGAAATTTCATAACTCAAGCTGTTAAATCACATGAATAGCACTATAGCAGAGACAAGAACCACAACTAATGATATAATCCAGTTAAGCAAGATGGAAAATATTAACCCAACTTGGTTGGCATTTTTCAAAAATCCATAAAGATTGGAAGATCAATGAAGTTTTGGTAAACTACGAAAGAAAACTAGTTCAACCAAAAATGAAGATGGATTGATAAGGATGCTCGGGAACTGTTCTAGTCAAAGTTCTCATAAGAGAGGACTGTGCTTGTAGTGAACTATTAGTTTTGGCTAGTCTAAACTAAGATAAAATGGTCCTACGAAAGGACCATGCTTGTGGACAAAAGAATGGTAAATGTTTCCGTTTTACTTTTACTGACCATAAATAAATCCTTCTAACAGAGTAATAGAGCTTATCCTTCCATATTTCCCAGAAATAAATGAAAAAACCCGTGCTTGTCAAATGAAGCAAATGCCGGAAACATTGATACGTAGTATCCCAATGGACAATTCCTATATTGCTCCAATGGATACATATTCAGAGACGGGTAAGGGATTCGACTCCCCAACACCCTTCAAGTACAAAGAAAAACTTTGAAAAATAAATAAATGCTGGAATTAAGTTTTATATTTTTATGAGAGCTAAAATGCAATTTTATAATTCTAATAGCTTATATCTTCATAATTTTTAAAGGACTAAATCAAAATTTTATTATCTTTGGAGGAACAAAGTGTAATTTCACTTTTTACTAAATTAAAATCTTGTAAAAGTTAAAAAGGCCAAAGTTACATTTTACATTTTTAGGGGGGCCAGGGCCCCCGATCCAACACTCACACCCATATTCAAATAACATAGGAAAATCCACCTTATTTAAATTTGATTATCATAATATTTAACATATGTTTCTTCAATTTTCATCAACTTCTTTGTAAAGCTATTCCATTTCAAGCCACTAGTGGAGATGATGCACATGCAAAAGTTATGGTACAAGATGGCCAATGGGACAGACAGCATGGCATTTGGATTCTTGAGGTATCATTGACCACATTCCAATTTGCTTTAAAGCTGCCCCATCCACAGCCTTAACGTCAAACGAGGATTGTCCAAGAAAAAGGTTTATGAATTATAGCTATCCAAACTATGAGCAATGCACATGTAAGTGCTAGTACATGTACTCATGGATAGCTAAGATTTATTACACTCTAACACTTCCACGGGAATTTATAATATTAATTTACATGCATGTATATGCACTATTAGCCTAAAATATGCATTGACGCTTTACCGATTGAGGCAAAATCTAAAAAGTGAGTTTTAGACCAACAAAGAGAGTATCTTGACCGTTGGATGTCCTCGACTCCTTGGATAAGTAGCATCCAACGGTCAAAAAGAAAGAGCTGGTCCCATAAAACATGACAGAGGGAAAAAAACAGTACAGGGAAAGTGAGGAACCCAAGGCATTGAGACTTGAAATAAGTAAGCAATGGATATTACCATAGAAATAATGCAAGTAAACAGTAAAACTGACATGCACAAAATGACGATTGTCCTGAGGGGCAAAAATTGGACGGTTAGATATCAAAATGTCATGCATAGAGATACGTGGCATACATCTATCAATTTGCAGCAGCATCATCACAAAAAAGCTGACTGAACTAGAAAATCACAGGCATCGCTTGTTCAAATGCAGAGATAATTTAACTCGTATTATCACTATTTCTACTGGTGACTGTATATAGAAAATAAAAATGGAGGAAAAAGAGTAAAGATACATACCTTGGAGAAGATGGGTACATACAAGATCCATAACCTACAAAAAAGAAGAAGAAAATAAGCAAAACCCAGTTTTGAAAAACGAAGAAAATGAAGAAAAAAGGGAGTTGGAGAACAAACTGGGATCAGTTTTGGCAACAGTGGCAGTGCCAGCAAAGTCACAGGAACCAGGAGCCATTGCTCTACGTTGATAGTAACTATTGAAAGCATAAGAAGCATGAGCTTGGATGGTGTTGGGAAGGAAACAAAGCCCATCTGACTGTAAAGGGGTGCAGTCAGCTCCAGAGGCGCATGCATAGTCGAGTGCGGTTTGAAGAGCTTGGTTGCTTGCATCACTCCTGGCCACGCACCAGCTTGCTCCATCAGCAACTGAAAAGGTGGTTAAGAGTAAGGAGAGGAAGAACAATGGAAGCTTTAAGGCTGCTAGTGCCATTGGAGAAGAGTTAATTAAGATGGTAAAGCAAGAGAGAGAGAGAGAGAGAGAGAAATGAAAAGTGAAGAGTAGGGAAAAAAGAGAGGGAGTGGGGAAGAGCTGGTCCTTTTCTTTTCTGCTTTATTTTTTTTGTTTTTTTTTTTGGTCTGCTTTTATATAAATATATATGGTATAGTGGGGATTTTGCTGTAAATTTGCACGGATAATATAAATATATACTAAAAATATATCAAAATATTGTGTTGTATAGAAGATATAAAATTTATGAATATTAATATTATTTTAAAATATTTACAAATATAAATTGATTCTATAGGATTATGACTTTTTTTTTTCTTTTAGTTTGAGATTATGACATTTTTTTTTCCTTTTCTTCTCTTGAATAGGAATATCACATTTAAAGATTCATAGAAAATGGAAATGAAATATTTCATGTTTTGGATCTTAGATTTGATTAATGGATTTAACAAATACTTCACTTGCAAGCAATCTTTTCAAAATTTGTTCATATTTTTTTTAGTCCACCAAAGTTAAAGTGTTCGCCAAATTTGCATGAACAATCATCTCACAACACTCCTCATTGGCCTTCATGCTGCGAACACCAATTTTATCCCTCAACTCTTCAAACCTCAACTTTCCAAGCGGTTTGGTCAGGATGTCTGCAAATTGATCCTCAATATTGCAGTGGACCAGGGTCACTTCTTTGCTGTGTTCGACTTCTCTCACAAAGTAATACTAGATTTTAAAATGCTTTATCTTTCCATGAAAATCTGGGTTCTTCGCAATTGTTATGGCAGACTGGTTGTCGCAAAAAAAATTGAGTTGTTTCAACCTACACATGATTCAAATCAAACAAATTTTTCTCAACCAAATTGTTTGATTAATTGCTACTACTACTGCAGCTACATACTCAACCTCAGCTGTGGATTGAGCAACTGCTGATTGCTTCTTCGAACTCCCAGAGAATACTCCAGATCCAAACAAAAAGAAATATCTGGTGGTACTTCGCATATCATCCACTGATCCAGCCCAATCACTGTCAGTGTATCCAATAAGTTTTAAGGAGTTCGCCATTGCGAACCGAACACCAAAATCAATTGTTCCTTCGATGTATCTCAACACCCTCTTCGTCACTTTGAAGTGAGAAGTATCACAATAGTGCATAAATCTTGACAACAAGCCAACTACGAACATAATGTCAAGTCGTGTTGTTGTTAAGTACAACAAACAACCTACAAGGCTTCAATAGTTCTTCTCATCAACTTTCTGAAAGTTTTCACTACTATAGAGTTTTTCTCCAAGTGCAATAGGCATTTTGATTGGTTTACACTTCGCCATGCAGAACCTCTTCAAAATCTTCAATGTAAAGCCTTATTGACTTATGAAAATTCCTTCTTGAACTTGTTGAACTTCCAACCCAAGAAAATATCTCATTTCCCCAAGATTTGACATTTCGAACATGTTCTCCATTTGTTGTTTAAACTCTTTTACTAAGACTTCGCTACTTCCAATCACAAGTAAATCATCTACATATAGTGAAAAAATTAGCGAAGTGAGTTCGCTAGTTTTTTTTCATATAAAGGGTAGGCTCGCTAGGACTCTTTTTAAATCCCAAGCTCATGAAGTGCTCATCTATCCTAACGTACTCGTAAAGCCTGTTTCAAACCGTATAGAGATTTCTTAAGCCTATATACCTTCTTCTTTTTTCCTTTAACTATGAACCTAAGAGGTTGCTCCATATAGATTTCTTCCTGCAAATAGCCATTCAGAAAGACTGATTTAACATCCAGCTGCTGAATTTTCGAACCCATCTGTGGTGCTAAGGCCAATAATAATCTGATCATGTCCAGCCTTGCTACTGGTGCAATCAATGCCATATTGACTAAAACCTTTCACAACCAACCTTGCCTTCAGCTTGTTTAGCAAACTATCAGCATATAATTTGGTTTTGAACACCCACTTGACACCAATAACCTTTTTGTGCGATTTGATAACTAATCCTCTTTATTGAAAAATTTTGCATCATCATCATCAACACTAAAATCCTTTCTAGAAGGAGGATTATAATCATAAAAAATAACATGTATAGACTTTTCTACTACTAAAGTTCTTTTGTTAAAGACTCGATAAGTTTTAGAATTTAAAGAATAACCAAGAAAAAATCATTCATCACTTTTTGCATCAAATTAACCAAGATTATCTTTCCCACTGTTTAAAATAAAACATTTGCATCCAAAGGGATGAAAATAACTAATGTTAAGCTTTTTATTTTTGAAAAGTTCATATGAAGTTTTCTTTAAAATAGGCGTAATCATCACTATATTAACCATATAGCAAGCGGTGTTTGTGGCTTTCGCCCAAAAATGTTTGGTAAATTATTTTCATAATGCATTGTTCTAGCCATTTCCTCTAAAGTTCTATTTTTCTCTCAAAAACTCCATTTTGTTGAGGAGTTCTAGGTGCAGAAAAATTATGGCTAATTCCATTTGAGTTGCAAACATTTTCAAAACCAAGATTTTGAAATTAAGTTCCATGGTCACTTCTAATACTAGTGATAGAGTAACCTTTTCCATTTTGGTTTATTTTTGAAAATGTGATGAATTTTTCTAAAGCTTCATCTTTAGTACTTAAGAAAAGATCCCAAGTAAATCTAGAATAATCATCAACAAGCACAAAAGCATATTGGTTTCCATCCAAGCGATGTCCTAATTGGACCAAACAAGTCTATGTGAATTAGCTGAAGAACTCTACTAGTTGATACATCATTAATAGGTTTAAAAGAAACTCTTTTATGTTTACCCTTAATATATGCATAACAAACATTATTCACATCAAAGGCAATTTTAGGTAATCCTCTTACTAAGTCATTTTTAACTAATTTATGCAATATGCTCATGCTAGCATGTCTTTATTTTCTATGCCATAACAAGGAGCTATTCTTATTTTTAGCAATAAGACATAAGCTAGAGTTATGTATATCATCTAAATGCACCATATATATATATATATTTTTTTCTATTCTATGTCCTACAAGCATAATCTTATTAGAAGCAATGTCAATAACTTTACAACCTTTAGACTCAAATATGACATTGAAACCTTTATCACATAATTGACTAATATTTAGAAGATTATGCTTAAGACAGTTGACATACAAGACATTTCCAATAATGATAGAAGAGTTTTTACCAATAGAGTCTATTCGTTCAATTTGTTTTGTAGAGTTGTCACCAAATGTAACTTCTCTTCCACTTTTTGGCTTTAAATTGATAAAGTGACTCTTGTCACCAATTATGTGTCTTGAGCATCCACTATTGAGGTACCATAAGTTTTTATTTGAATAACCCACCCATCTCAAAGCAATGCTCCTTTTTCCTACAAATATAAAATTAATATTTGACTTTTTGTACCCAAATTCTTTTGGGTCCATAAGCATTAATTCTTATGATTTTAGTCCCTTTGGGTATCCATTTTGAAATTAAGCTCCTATTTTAAGAAGTTATGAGTCATTTAGGGACCCATACGCTTTAAATGATTTTTTGTAAAAATTTTGGGGACCTCTATGTTTATAGAAATTAAAGTTATTTTTAACAAAATTTTGTTTTGAATTTTCTCCTTTTTCTAAAGCTTTGTTGGAGTGAGCTTTTTCACTCTTAAGCAACTCAAGTTACTTTTGATGATCCTTTTGAGCTTTTGAAAGTAAATTATGCAAGTCTAAATTTTTCTTTTCAAAGTTATTAATAATTTCTTGCATTTTATTTACTTTTTCTTGTGTTTTGACATCATGAATTCAAATTCCAAATTCAATTCATCATAGTCATCTTACAACTCATCAAAAGAATAATCATTTAAAGTAGATAGGTTAGAAGTTACATTAATATCATAGATGGCCATAAGGCAAAGATTGGCTACTTCTTGATCTTCATTGTTCGATGGATCTTTATCACTCCAAGTAGTAACATGAGCCTTAAGCTTTTGTTTGCTTGACCTTCTTTTCTTCCATTGAGGACACTTAAACTTGATGTTTCCCGACTTCTTGCATTCGTAGCATATGATAAGGTCCTTCTCTTTAGTAGATTCATTCTTGAGTCTTTCCCTCTTTTGGAATTGTCTTCCTTTGTTGGACTTCATGAACCTCTTGAATTTTTTTGCAAACATTTCCATCTCATCATCATCATCATTATTGCTAGAGTCTTCATCCTTCTCTCAAGTTGTTGATTTGAATGCAACTCCCATTTTCTTCGAAACTTCTTTGATTTCCTTTGCATTGTAGTTGATATTCATTTCATATGTCAATAAGGAACCAATTAGGTCATCAAGGGAAAGTGATTTGAGATCCTTTGACTCTTCTATTGTCGTTACTTTAGGTTTCCAAGATGTTTGGAGACTATTCAACATCTTCTTTACCATCACCTTGTTGGGATATGTCTTTTCAAGAGCTTTGAGACCATTGATAATATGTGTGAAGCGATCGAACATCTCATTGATTCTTTCTTCCAGTTTTACCTTAAACAATTTATAATCAAGGGTAAGAAGACTTATCTTGGACTTTTTAACTCTACTTGTCCCTTCATGGGTGACTTCAAGTTTGTCCTATATTTCTTTTACATTGTCATACAAGGAAACTCTATTGTACTTATTCGAATCAAGAGCACAAAATAGAGTGTGCTTAGCTTTAATTGCACATTCTTAATATCATTTTCATCTCATTCACTCTCTTCTTTTAGAGCAATAACACTTTCAACCCTTTTTATTGGAATAGATGGCCGATTAGCAACTATCCTCCAAACTTCATAGTCGTTAGCTTGGATGAATAGCTTCATTCTCTTTCTCTAATATGTGCAGTTGGTGCCATTGAATAGTGGAGGCATCATGGTGGAATGCCCTTCATAGTTGTAGCTTCTATCTTGAATACCTTGATGATCTTCTCTCTTGAAGGTAAAACTATCTCTAGAGTTCTAGCTCTGATAGCTTGATGAAGCAAATCAAAAATGCCAAGAGGGGACATGAATTTACCTTTAAAAAATTTAGTGAAATTAAATGCAAGAATGAAACAAAGAACACAAAGAATTTAGAGTGGTTTGACCCCAATTGCCTACTCCACTACCTTAACTTTCCACCACTAAGAATTTTTCCAAATTCACTAATTTGTTCAACCTTTGAGGATAAGGTTTAACCTATCAACTCCTTAAGATTTCTACCCCAAATCTTAAGTTTCAAACCCTCTCAAAGAGATACAAATGAGCAAATAAAGAAACAATCCTTATAAGATAAAATTATTTGCAAATTAAAGCACAAATACAATGAGATACACTTCGGTAAAAGAATAGAGATAAAGCTCACAAGTGTATGTAAAAAGAATATGAAAATTTAAGCTCTAAGGTTGTTTGATTGGTGATTTTTGCTTGAAAGTGCTTTCTTATATGTTGTAAGACTTTGAAAGATGATATTTATATCCCCTAATAGATTTCCAGTCGTTAAGGTTGTTGGTGAAGTTAATATGTCTGTTGGGGATGTAAAACTAAAGCAATTATTTCACATGCAACTACGAGTATCGATACCTCTAAAAAGGATATTGATATTTTTTGTCATAAATACTAATTAAGTGACCGTTGGAATGAAATAATCGATACTTAAAAAATATTTTATCGATACTTCCTCAGACAGGTATCGATACCGGATCAATATTTCGTAGGGTTTATGAGAAACATAATACTATTTTTGTATCGTTTTTAAGAAATGTGCCGATCTGGATAAGGTTGTTGGGGATGGGTGTATGTGATGACGATCTGGATGATGAATATCGGGACTTGGGATTCGTGGTTTTTCAGATTCGGTGCTCCTAGATGGTGGAACTAGATTACGGTGCTATCGGGTCTCCCTTTGTCGCCATTAAGACCTGTGCAGTTGTGAGTGTTCCGAGACTATGTAACAACCCTATTATATGAAGGGCATCTTGTTCGCCACGTACCAACTTGTGTACTCGTATGTAGGCATGAACCTTGTCTCACAGATATGCAAGGGGGCACCTCTCATGATAGGCATTTTATAGAATGATGTATGGAGCACGTTCGGTTGCTCAATTTTTTTCGTCCTTGCCCTTTTTTTCTATTTCGTGAGAGTGGAATGCCCGTGATATGTCGCATGCAACTGAACTATCTCAATACCTGATTCATTGTATGCCACTCGACCATGTTAAAATTAATCAATGGGATGTTTGTCACGAACAATATTTGTTGCTCGTAAACCCATGATGGTATGAAGGTTGCAATATTTTTCTCGGAATACGACATCCATAGAAACTACACAATATAGACAAATTATCTAGATATGTTTTTTTTTTGCAAAGTTAAAATAAAAAAATATTTATAGTACTTAAATATTGTAATTTAAAAAAAATCAAAAACGTATTTTACATTTTCCCCAGAATGAGCCTTTATCATCTTGTAGTATATAGGTATCGTGTACGATCTTTCAATTCTAGGTATTGTAGGCCATCTGAAAAACATATTCAAATTTTTAAGCATATCTGGCATGAAAAAAGTACAATACTATTGAAACAAAAGGTAAAATCCAATTTTATTCACCTATTTACAATTGGCCACACCAGCGGTTGATGGCTCGCTAATGTCAGAAATGGCATCCAATATAACACCCATGACTACAGCAAAAGGCAGCAACTGCCCATGTCTTTTGTATTTCGCTTTGTCGCTCGACAAAGCTCGCAGTATAAGCATGCCAAAACTGCAGAGCCTGATTGTAAGTTTCGACATGGTTCAAATCTTCTAGTAAAGGGAGGTACATGATGTGGATTTTATTCTGATTGGCTTCCGGTATTAGTACCCCACCTATCAGTTGTAGAAGATACACTCTAGTAGTATAAATAATGTTCATATGTGTTGGATGGCTTAATAGCTTTTCGAAATTATTCCTTAACCAGGTAAATTTAATATCGATTAATCTTTCTTCGCCATCATCGGGGGCACTATTCTAAGTAATTCTTCGCAAGTGGCCTAAGGATCGATCACTTTACCTGGCTTGATCACTACTAGTCCACCAGTAGATAGCCCCAACTAGACCGATATGTCTTACAATGTTATAGTGCATTCCCTACATAGAAGGTGGAATGTGTTGGTCTATAGACACCATCATTCCACTAGTACTGATACTAAATCAACTCTTAGGTCTGAAATCTGAATGAATGTGGCTGTGCCAAACTTGGCGGCATTCAAATATGGCAAAACCCTCTGATCGAGAAAATATCCCGGATCATGGAGTCGAGGCCTTACTACTCGATAATCTTCCCGTAGAAATAGTAAATTGCTTTAGTTTTAAGAATATTATTTTTATTTCATTTTTATCAATTTAATAGCTTTAATAAATATTTAAAATTAAAAAATAGAAAATATAGGGCTATACGGACTCGAACTGTAGACTTTTTCGATAAAACAGATTAGACTGATTATTATCAAAATGATTCAGCTTATTTCAAAGGCCCAACATGCAATTTTTTTTTTTGCATTGGGTTCTTTCATTAACTAATAAAAATATCAGTTAGTCTACTGTATATATTTTTTCTAACAGGAAAAAAGAAGAAGATGGTTCCAGTAGGAAGAGTATCAGATTGTGCGGTCTCAACTCCATGATTTGAGATATTTACCCAGTCAGAGGGTTGTGTCATATTTGAATATCGCCAGGTTTGGCACGGCTGCATTCATTCAAATTTTGAACCTAAAGGTCGATTTAATATCAATGCTAGTGGAACGATAGCGCTCGGAGACCCACACATTCCAACTCTTGTGTAGGGAATGCACTATAACACTACAAGACGTATCAGTCCAACTATGGCTATTAATTGATGGACTAGCAGTTATTGAGCGAGGTAAAGTGATTGATCCTTGGGCTACTTGAAATTGATTACTTGGAAGAATGCCCACCAATGATGACGAAGGATGATTAATCGATATTAAATTTACCTAGTTAAGAAATAATTTTGAAAAGCTACCGAGCCGTCTAACGCAGATGGACATTATTTACGTCGCTAGAGCATATCTTCTATAATTGATAGGTGAGGTCTTAATGTCGAACGCCAATCAAAATAAAAATCTACATTATGTACCTCCCCTTACTAAAAGATCTGAACCATGTTGGAACTTACAGTTGGCGTTGTATAGTTTTGGCATGCTTATACTGCGAGCTATGTCGAGTAACAAAGCCAAAGATGAAAGACATGGGTGATTGTTGCCTTTTACTGCAATCATGGACGTTATATCAGAAGTCATTTCTGGCATTAGTAAGCCACCAATCATTGGTGTTGCCACTCTTAAATAAGTGAATAAAATTGGATTTTACTTCTTTTTTTTTAATAGTATTATACTTTTTGCATGCCAAATATGCTTCAAAAGTTGAATATGTTTTTCAGATGGTCGATGACATTAGGAATCAGAAGATTGTACAAGGTGCCCATATACTGCTAGATGATAGATGCTCATTTTGGAGAAAACGTAAAATACACTTCTAATTTTTTTAAAATTACAATATTTAAGTACTATAAATATTTTTTTATTTTAACATTTGCAAAAAAAATAACCTATCTTTATAATTTGTCTATACTGTGTAGTTTCTATAGATGTTGTATTCTGAGGAAAACATTACGGCTCTCATATCATCATGGGTTCACGTGTAGCAAATATTTTTCATCACAAACGTCTCGTTGATTAATTTTAACGTGGTCGAGTGGCACGTAGTGAATCTAGTATTGAGATAATTTGGTTGCATGCAACATATCATGGACCCTTCACAAGACTTCAAACACATTTACAGGATAGAAAAAAAGGGTAAAGACGCCAAAAATTGGACAAACGAACATGCTCAATACATTATTTTTTGGAACACCCGACATGAAAGGCGCCCCTTGTATATTTCTAAGACATGGTTCATGCCTACACCTGAGTACAAAGTTGGTACGTGGCGAACGGGATGCCCTTCATATACCAGGGTCGTTACATGTAGGTCCCAGAAAACTCGCAACTGCATGGGGTCTTCATGATGATACAAGGAAACCCAATCGCACTGTAACCAAATTTCAATGTCTGGGAACGCTGAATCTGAAATAAATATCGATCCTGAGTCTCGATATTCAGCATCCAGATCATCATCACATACCCCATCATCCTCAACAACAACCTCCTTCATTCAATAAGATATGTGGCAACGATCCAGACCCCGAGCCTCAACATTTGGCACACTCAAGAGTGTGCTCATACCACCTGGAGCTCAAACGACAAGCACCTATCATTGAGGATATTTTTGGCTCAGCACCTCCAGTCTCATAATGCCCCATTACCCCTAATGATAAAGCATACGATTTTACCACATTGTTCAGTACACCAGTAGGAACACTGGAGGTCGGATCGAGCAATTATCAATTGCCACATGAAGTGCACCCCCTCATCGACAGAGGCAACCTGGCCATTACACACCAGGGCTAGGGACAACGCTTGGGTCCATAGAGTTTTGATTTTTTGTAATTATTTACTTTGTAACTATTTTTGCAAAACGTAAAATAATTTTTTAACATAATTATTTGTTTGCAAAATGCCTGGGTCCATATGGATTTTTTTGCAATACAAACATTTTAGACAACTGATATACAAAAATATAAAATTCGACCAACAAATAATATGGACTAAAATTAATTTACAAATACAAAAAAAAAATACAAATATTGTAGAAAAATGAAATACAAAGCCTAACTGATATACAAATATTATAGACAACTGATATACAAAAAAAATCCGTCAACAAATAATATAAACCAAAATTGATTTACAGAAAGAAAAATAATACAAACAATTTGAATGGTAGTTTCCTCACAATTAGTTATCTTTTGCTTGAATCGGGTTTACGTTGCATTTAGTAATTTTGACCATGTTCGCTCGCTATCTTCTGTAAATCGTAACAGACCTACATTGTTAGTCATCGTCAGCGAAGATTGCCACCAACTTGTGTAAATCGTATTCGGAATCTCTACCCTTTGATGGTATAACCTTTATAGTTCACGTGACAGTATATAATTCAACTCCGTTAAAGCATGACAGTTTATAATTCAACCCCAAAATTCAATATCTCCAATTAATGTTACACTCCCAAACAATCAAGGGATCCACTACATCACATCTATGAATTACAGTTGCTCCTCATTAGTGCCAGCCACCCTAAATTTTTTAAAATATTTGTATAACATGTATACCAATATGATATGGTTGGCAAAAAAAATACATGGGTGTTGGCCATTTAATGTCCAAAATCCAAAAAATTAGTTTTTTACTCCCTGACACAATCAGGCAATGACTGTGTCTTAACTTATATGGGTGTCAGCCATCTAGTGTCCATTACCCCTGTATACTATTCATTTCAGGTCATTTTGGTGATTGTTTTTGAATCATGATCATTTATGTAATTAATTATTATTTTTAGGTCATTTGGGTAAAATAGCCTATTACTTACATGCATGTATATTCACTATTAGGTTAAAATATGCATTACCGCTTTACCCTATTGAGGCAAAATGTAAAAATTGTGTTTTAGACCAATAAAGAGAGAGTATCTTGACCATTGGAAGTCCTTGACTCCTTGGATAAGGAGTTGCATCCAATAGTAAAAAAGAAAGAGTTGGTCCCATAAAAACATTACAGAGGGAAAAAAAACAACACACGAAAAGTGAGGAACCTAAGGCATTAAGACTTGAATAAAGTAAGCAATGGGGCTATTTTACCCAAATGACCTAAAAAAATTAATTATTTACATAAATGAATAGTAATCGGGGTTTGGTGAAGTAGATATGTAACACCCCTTACCCGAGTCCGAGGCCAAGACTGGGCACGAGGCATTACCATACTTAACCACATGTATATAATTATTTCTAAGTCACTAAGACTTGATCAACTTTAAAACTTTTCTAACCTTGTTTAAAACTCTTTAAAGTGGACCTATGAGGCCTCAAACTTTCATTGAAACCCATTCAGAACCAACTCAGGTCCTTAAACCGATTTAATAAAAATGATTCTTAAAACAGGGCACACGCCCGTGTGATCCTTATAACATGGTCGTGCTGATGGATCGTGTGGTACACACGGCCTAAGCATCTAGGAACACGCCCGTGTCCCATACCCATGTGAATTAAATTCTAAATTCGAACCTACAGGGGTTTTCACACGGCCTGTCACACGCCCATGTTCATAGCCCGTGTCCCTCACACGACCATGACACGTTCGTGTCTTAGCCCGTGTCTAAAAACCTTGACATTCTGTTTCTGACGTCAGCATCCAATTTAGGGCACACGACCGAGGCACACGCCTCTGGCTAGAGGCCGTGTCCTCCACACGGATGAGACACACGGCCGTGTCTCTACCCGTGTATTTACTACCATGCATTTTGACTTGTAAATTTTACGTGCAGGGGACACACGACCGGAAAACACGCCCATGACACACAGCCAAGACACACGCCCGTATCTCTACCCGTGTGGACAATATAGGGCTATTTACCAAGCCTTTTGCCACCCTGAAACACAATATAACAACATCCATTCAAAAATACAAGGTATAATCTGCCACACAAGGCATTATCTCTTTTATGAAAATATCATCATTTGTATATATCGATAATGAAAATTAGCCATTATTCCAAGGTTTAATACAAAATGAATGATTCATCCTAAGGCAACACATTTGGCCAAATTAACATGACACCAACTTCAAAGGTCTAAGCCCTGATAAGTGATATTCGCACAGGTTTTAAAGATTTATGAATGAATCATTCTTGAGACTAACTTATTATCACGATTAAG
Organism: Gossypium arboreum; assembly: GCF_025698485.1. NCBI lineage: Eukaryota > Viridiplantae > Streptophyta > Magnoliopsida > Malvales > Malvaceae > Gossypium > Gossypium arboreum. The sequence continues at coordinate 47,444,787 of NC_069079.1, forward strand.
GTAAGTGTACCTATCGAACAGTAGTATAGTTCAGCAAGACTAGATTTGCCAAACCCAAAGGAACCACGAGTACTAGTATTTACTTCCTTTTTATTATCTAGCCTAAAAATTAAGAGGTTTGGTTATCTAAACTAATTACTAAACTAAGAATGCACAGAACTAAAATTTGGGAAAATACTTTTTAGAAAATTCGATTGATTAAGACAATACCTAAGGAAAAATTCACCTAGACTTCACTTGTTATTTGACTCTGAATCAGACGATTTATTCATTTGACTTGATTCGTAGAAATCCCTAAGTTATATTATTATCTCTCTCGAGACTAATAACGTCTAACCCTAGGTTGAATAATTGAAATCTCTTTCTAATTAACACCCTAGAATTGCATTGTCTCGATCTATGGATTCCTTATTAGGTTTCACCTAATCCAAAGAAAATCTTGTCACCCTATCTCTAGGCGCAATCAACTCCACTTAATTATGACAATTTTACTCTTAAACAGGGTCTATTCCTCTTCTGAATAAGAGCATTAACTTGAATCAATATCCTGGAATATTAAAACAAGAATGAAGAACACATAATTAAGAACAAGTCAAATATTTATCATACAATTCAGATAATAATAAAAAGATCTGTCGTAGGTTTCATTCCCCTTAGGTATTTAGGGGGTTTAGTTCATACTTATGAAAGAAAACATCTCAAAAGCATAAAGATAACAAAACATAAGAAAACCCAAAAACTCCTAAAGGAACTTGAAGGGAGATCTTCAGTCTTGATGATGAATCCGGCTTCTGAGATGGATCAATCAGCTTTCCTTGAGTAATTCCTTGCTTCCTACTCTCCGTCCTCCCTTCTCCTCCTCCTCTAGGGTGTTTTTATAGGCTTTAGGATGCTTAGAAGTCCTCAAAAGTGCCCTTTTCTGAATTAGACTAAACTTGGGCTCGGCAGGGACACGCCCGTGTACGATTACTCCAGCCCATAGTCAAGGCTATTGAATAGGCACGGGTGTGTAGTCTACCTGCGTGAAGAGGTTCAGGCCGTGCTAGAGCCTATTACCCACACGAGCGTGTGGTCTACTCGTGTGGTGAACTTTAGGCCGTGCTGATTTCTCATGTTGGTCTATTTTCTTTATTTTTGGCCCGTTTCTCGGTCCTTTTACTCTCCTATGCTCACCTAAGTATAAAACATGAAATTAAAGGATCAGGAGCATCGAATTCCCCAAATTTAAAGAGAAATCATCTATAAAATGTGTTAAGCACGGGGTAAAAATATGTATAAATTACGGTTTATCAAATACCCCCACACTTAAGCATTTGCTTGTCCTCAAGCAAAATCCTCAACTCACAATCAAAATCAATTCTTCTTAACTTATAATTCTTATCAATAATATCTCAAAATAACCCATAAGTAATCATACATTGAAAATTCAACTAAAAGTACATCAAAGTTTCAAACATTCCAAGTTGAGCATTTTATCATGAAAACATAGGTGTCTCTCCTCATTTAAGTGATTACCTTTGATCAAAATATCACAGAGTTTAACATCCTCACTAAAGATTCACTCAAATCACTCAAGGTGTTTAAGGACATCAATTAAAGCACTCATTAGTCAATATGAAAAGTTATTACCATAGGCTTGCTTGAAAATCAAATCTCCACCACTATATATTGAGCTGATACATCAATCAAAAAGGTCTTTTAGAGGGTTGTAATGTGGCTTTGGTTAGGGGATGTGGTCACAAGCTGAAAGAAAAGGTTAGAATCGAGATTGAATTGAAAAATTACCTAACTAGAAAAATAACTAGTCATCAATTGAATACAAGTGAGCTTCTTCTCAAATTATGGATTTAACACTCAAGCTCAAAAACGACGAATTACTACTAATATGTATTGAAGTATTTTTTTAAGAACAAGTCAAATACATAGAGAAACAAAACATAGCTAAGCAATTAGTTCAGATCAAATCTCGACTTAAATAGGGATCAAATTAGGGGATTTCAACAGCAATGGGTTATGGGTTAATATTGAGGGTAAATCAATTAATGGCTTGTTAAGCTCAAAAGGGATCACTAAGGGTTATTTATGAAGGTAGGCTTTTGTGGAGTGAGTGGGTTAAACCTAAGTGCCTTTATCATCTTGACCTATCAAATCAAATAGTGTGGTCTTGACATGCATAATTCAGCAAGTTCTAGAATAACAAATCAATACTGACGCACTCAAAGCAACAATAAAAGTGAGCATGAAAGGAATAATAGATGCTCTAAAGGCTTAAAATCTCACAAAAATTATGGCTTTTTGATGTTTAAACTTGTGAATTTCAACTCAAGATAATACCTAAACTTAGGGAAACAACCTAAAAGTTTTTTAATTCTTCAAAAATCAACTTATCATGTTTGATTCCCTAGTGTCTTAAAGTTTAAATAATCAATGCATAAATGCCTATGTTTTAATTCATGACATATCAATAAAAATCATAAATTAATTAAAATTCATTCTAATAGTGATATGAGTAATTCACGTGAGAATAAGACAAAATTTAGGGATTTCTAATGATGATATAAAAGACCCCCACACTTAAGATGTACATTGCCCTCAATGTACAAAGATAGATATATTGAAAAAAATATAGATATAATCATACAATAGGGAGAGAAGTGAAACTTCCTAAATGATGAATGAACTCCTTGAATTAGAGTGATGGAGAATAATCAGCCAAAACAATGATGAGGGTGGAGGAGGATACTCCGGTGGTGGTAGAGGTTCATTAGTCCATAAGTTCTGCGCCAAAAGAATATTATATCTGGTGTTAGCTATGGTCGTGGTCGAGCAGGACATGCCAGTCGTGGAGAACCTTTCCCAGTGGAGTTTTTAGTTCCTATGCAATGATGAGCTTTGGAGCTCTTTATAACTGTGATAGAATCAGGAACTTTTTAGGGAATATAAGGAAGCATAATTACTCGTAATGAAATAGCCAAAACAATAAATTATTCAATAAAACTTATAAAAACTAAAATTAAAATAATATTAAAGAAAATGAAAATAAAAAGTACTTAAATAAGATAAATAAAGATAAAAGTGAAAATAAAAATAATAAATAAAAAGTTTTTAAATATCATAATCGTCGGATGGTTCGCGAGTTGGTGGGGGCGATGAGATGTGAAGGTGCTGACAAATCTGGTGAAGTGTAGTATCAATGTGATCAAAACACTGAAAACACTGCTGCTCAAATCGAGTAAGACACTCAGAGATGTCAGAGTATGAAGCTGCCGCATGAACTGGACGATGGATGGGTGGTGGCTGAGATGGTGGGTCCTCATGATGTGGAGGGACATCATCAGTAATGTCCTCTAGATCTTCCTCCTCGGTGGATTGGATGAGAAGGTACTACACTTCACAAATATTATAGTCGCCACATCGTTTCTCGATCATCCTCATACTTAGCATGCTCGAGATGCCCTGTGGGGGCATCTGGCCGATGAGAGTGAGAGAGGATTATTGTGCTGCTGTGTTGAGGAGCCCAAAGTGCCGAGCCAGTCGAGTCACATAGGGCCCGATAGAGATGACCCCTCTCCTATGTCGCTCCGTCTGATGGCGGATGGCGAGGGCGATGAAGTAAGCAAGGTCGAGGATGTACCCGTTTGCCATGCTCCATAAGAAATAGGCATCGTGGTTGTTGACGACGCCGATGCTCTCTCGTCTCATTGTCAAAGTGTGAGCCAAGATGGCATGTAGATACCTTAAGAATGGAGGGAGAGCCGATGCCTTGGAGCGGCTAGGATCATAGGTGGCCGAGGCAAGGACGAGGTCCCTCCAGCATTTTGAGGGGGAGTAGTGGATGTGGCGATGGAGGGTGCCGAGTTCATTATCATCCATGAACTCTTCCGTGTATAGCCCTAGTGCAACCCTGAACTCGGGTACGCTCAACTGGCGTACTAGACCACCAAAGTGGAACTGGACCGTTCCAGGATCGTCGAAGTTAGTCATGGCGATCTGAAGATGGAACATCGAGCAGAGTTCCAATGTGAACTCGAGATACGTTAGCTCTACGATCTCAAAGAAGAGCCCCCATGGGTAAGTCGTCAGGAGGGCTCGGACCGCGTCTGCTAAATAAATCTGTTCAAGTACGGCCTAGTCAATGCAGTGGCCCACACTTAAGGGTCAAGCCCATAATATCTGATATAATTCCTCCTGGGGTCCCAAAGGAACTTGGAGGAATGGGTGCCTAATTTCCGCGGGAGGACCCGAGGATGACACTGCTCAGTTTCTCTTCTTTGAGGCAGGAACAACTGTCTTCTTACCACGCGAGGACGTCATTGTACCTGTATTGAAAAATCGACGTTCAACCAATATGCCCCAAGAATAGTATGGAAAATCAAGACTAAATATGAATATTTCATGAGATTTACGTACTAGATGATACAAACTAAAACAACTAAATATATCAAGTTATAGGATTATGGGAATAATGTAATGGGAATATGAATGAATGCATGTGGGTAAGCATAAATTTCATGGAAACAAGGAAAAATGAAAGAGTAAAGCATAATGTAGTAACTAAAATGACAAAATTTTTATAAAACAAGCATGAGTATTTAAATATTCTAACTATGAATATTCATTCAAAATAGTTCAATAGAGCAGAGAAATCATGAAATAAGTAACATATTTAAAGAAAATAGAGAGAAAAGAGTAAACAAACCCAAAAGGAAGGAGCTTGAGGCGTCAGGATCGGTGTTGTAGGCGGTGCACGGGCGTAGGGGGTAGGGCGTATGAAGTTGCAGCGGCTAGGGTTAGGGATTTTTGGGGACGGAGATGATGAATAGTGATGGGTTTACATAGATTTTGGGGGCACACGGCCGTGGGAGACGCTCGTGTGGTCCAATTTTTTCCCGTGTGTTTCGCGAATTTTGAATTTGGGCGCATCTGACATTCGGCCCATGCCCGTGTTCTTTGGCGTGTTGGTACACACGGCCATGTCGCACAGCCGTGTCCTACTTCATTTGCTTCGCCCATGCCCGTGTATGAAGGTCCATGCCCGTGTTCGTTTTGACAGTGTCGACCACGAGTGGATGGTACAGGCGTGGGCTTCAACCAAGGTTTCAAGGCACGGACGTGTCTCACGCTCGTGTTGTTTTGGCAGTTTCGCCCATGGCCATGTTACACGACCATGGAAACTTATCGCATCCCGTATTGGGGAAAAATCTTGCCCTATTTTCACATGGCTGTATCGCACGACCGTCTCTTCCTATGGTGTGAGCACAACCTAAGGCAAGCCCGTGTTCCTAGCCGTGTAGAGGGAAAAACCCCGTGTTTTAAGATTCAGTGAGTAAGTTAGATGTGAAAAGATAAAATTTAAATAAATCATTACTGTTAATGCTCGGGTTACCTCCCGAGAAGCACTTATTTATAGTCTTAAGCTGGACTTACCTCTCTTCTGCATGGTCAAGGTGGTGCGAGGAATTTACGCTCCTCATCCTTGCTATCAATTTTATCAACATAAGGTTTAAGACGAGTATTGTTTACCTTAAATGTGCCGAATTTGGGATGAATTACCTCAACTGTACCATATGGGAAAATACTGAGTACCGTAAGAGAAATTTCTTCATTAGGTTCAGAAGTGGCAATGCGAGGATCTGCTGTATCTAGTAGTACTTTGTCTCCAACCTTAAGTTGATTTGGTGCTACATTGAGCTTGTCCTGGCTCGGTTTTGGTTTATCGGGTGTTCTCGATTTCTATGTCTGCCATTCATCTAGCTCCTTGATTTGTAGCCTTCGTTCTTCATAAATAGGTCCTGTGATGTTGATTGAACACGACTCGTGTAGGTTCTTCGAACTTATTTCCTGCAAAGTAGGTTGCACTACGTGGTCAGTTTTAGTAGAATGATTTATACAACCACCTTCAATTTTTGATGTGTTACTCGAATTACGAGCTTGAAGGTGATTATTTCTTCTCCCACACGAAGTGTGAGTTCACTTGTGCCAACATCAATAATGGTCCTAACAGTCGCTAAAAAGGTTCGTCATAAAATCAGTGGTGCGTACTATCCTCTTCCATGTCTAGAACAACAAAGTCTACTGGATATATAAATTTATCGATCTTAACAAGAACATCTTCAATAATACCCCTAGGAAATCTAATGGTTTTATCAGCTAATTGAATGTTCATCCTAGTTTGTTTGGGTTTCCCAAGACCTAGCTGTTTAAACATTTTATAAGGCATAACATTAATGTTTTCCTCTAAATTAGCCAATGCATTATGAACATCTAAACTACCAATTAAACAAGGAACTGTAAAACTCCCTGGATCTTTCAATTTTTTGGGTAGCTTATTCTGTAGAATGGCTGAGCAAACTGCATTCAACTCCACATGCGATGCCTCATCCAACTTTCGTTTATTTGTTAAAAGCTCCTTTAAGAATTTGACTGCGTTTGGCATCTGCGAAGGAGCTTCAATAAATGGTAAGTTAATATGTAACTTTTTTAATAATTTAAGGAATTTACCAAATTGTTATTCTGTACGGTCTTTCCTTGTCGCGTTTGGGTATGGCACCGAGGTTTGTATTCTTTACTTACCGATTTCTGGTTATTATGGTCTACCTCACCTTTACCTTTACTTACCGCAGTTTCTTGCCTCGGTTCTAGTTCAGGTGTAACTAACCCTTCATCATCTTGAATGGTAATTGCATTGATTTGCTCCCTTGGGTTAGATTTAGTGTTACTCGACAAACTACCTTGTGGTCATTCAGAAATCAGTTTAGTGAGTTAGCCTATCTAAGTTTCGAGCCCTTGGATTGACGCTTGTTGATTCTCAAGGGCTGTCTCGGTATTCTTGAAACGAGTTTCTGACACCGAGATGAATTTTGTTAACATCTCCTCAAGGTTCAGCTTCTTGTCCTACTGGTAAGGTGGTTGTTGAAAACCTGAAGGATGTTGTGGCCTTTGATTTCCTTGACCGCCCCATGAGAAATTGGGATGGTTCCTCCAACCTGCATTATAAGTGTTACTATACGGGTTATTTTGGGGTCTAGAGTTATTGTTATCCATATATTGGACTTGTTCCTCCTCGATGCTAGGATTGAAGGGTTGTTATTCTGTGCATGCTCCTCCTCCATTCGAATCGCACCTCATCACTGGATGTACCTGAGTAGAACCATACAAACCGTCAATCTTTTTATTTAAGAGTTCTACTTGGTTAGATAGCATAGTAACTGCATTGAGGTTGAAAGCACCGGCTGCTTTCGTCGGCTTTGCCCTCATAACTTGCCACTGATAATTATTCAATGACATCTCCTCAATAAATTCGTAAGCCGCCTCAGGTGTCTTATTATTGATAGTTCCACTAGCGGCTACGTCAATCATCTACCGAGCCGAAGGATTCAGGCCATTGTGAAACATTTGAACCTGTAGCCAGAGTGGTAACCCATGGTGAGGGCATCTTCGCAGAAGGTCGTTGTATCTCTCCCATGCATTGTAGAGTGTTTCTAAATCCATCTACACAAAAGCGGAGATATCATTACGTAATTTGGCTGTTTTAGCCGACGGAAAATATTTTAATAAAAATTTTTCGATCATTTGTTCTCAAGTAGTGATTGACCCTCGTGATAACGAGTTCAAGCACTGTTTAGCTTTGTTTCTCAATGAAAAAGGGAATAACTGAAGGCGAATGACGTCATCAGAAACGCCATTAATTTTAAAAGTGTCACAAAAATTTAGGAAGTTTGCCAAGTGAGCGTTTGGATCCTCATCCTGCAAACCATCAAACTGAACAAACTGTTGTATCATTTGAATTGTGTTAGGTTTTAGTTCAAAATTATTTGCAGTAATAGCAGGTCTAACTATACTTAACTTAGCTCCTATTAAATTAGGTTTAATATAATCATACATAGTGCATGGAGCAGGATTCTGATTCACTAGATCAACAGCAATCGCTGGAGGAAGCAGATTTTCTTGGTTTTTAGCCATCTTCTCGGTTGTGATTGAAGTATTTTCCACTTGCTCGTCTTTTGTGTATCTTAGGCTTCACCTTCTTTCTCTTCAGTTTTTTCGAACTGTGCGGTCGATCTCACTGTCAAAAAGTAGTGGTCCTGACGGGTTTCTTCTGGTCATAAACTAGAAAAACTTGTCAGAAGAAAATAAATGAAGAATTAGAAAAGAAAATAAAAATTTAAATTACAATAAAAGTAAATTGGCTAAAGTAATAAAAATCGAGTATTCCTAATATCCCAGTTCCCCAGCAACGGCGCCAAAAACTTGATGCGTGATATTCACGACAGGTTTTAAAGATTTATGAATGAATCATTCTTGAGACTAACTTATTATCACGATTAAGGCATGTGTACCTATCGAACAATAGTATAGTTCAGCAAGACCGAATTTGTTAAACCCAAAGGATCCATGAGTACTAGTATTTACTTCCTTTTTATTATCTAGCCTAAAAATTAAGAGGTTTTTGTTATCTAAACTAATTACTAAACTAAGAATGCACAGAAAGAAAATTTGGGAAAATACTTTTTAGAAAATTTGATAGATTAAGACAATACCTAAGGAAAAATCCACCTAGACTTCACTTGTTATTTAACTCTAAATCAGACGATTTATTCATTTCACTTGATTCGTAGAAATCCCTAAGTTATATTATTATCTCTCTCGAGACATATAACGTCTAACCCTAGGTTGAATAATTGAAATCTCTTTCTAATTAACACCTTAGAATTGCATTATCTCGATCTATGGATTCCCTTATTAGGTTTCACCCTAATTCGGCAAAATCTTGTCACCCTATCTCTAGGCACGCAATCAACTCCGCTTAATTATGACAATTTTACTCTTAGACATGGTCTATTCCTCTTTTGAACAAGAGCATTAACTTGAATCAATATCCTAGAATATTAAAACAAGAATTAAGAACACATAATTAAGAACAAGTCAAATATTTATCATACAATTCAGATAATAATAATAAGATTTGTCTTAAGTTTCATTCCCTTTAGGTATTTAGGGGGTTTAGTTCATACTTATGAAAGAAAATATCTCAAAAGCATAAAGATAACTAAACATAAGAAAACCCAAAAACTCCTGAAGGAACTTGAAGGGAGATCTTCAGTCTTGATGATGAATCCGACTTCTGAGATGGATCAATCGGCTTTCCTCGAGTAATTCCTTGCTTCTTAATCTCCGTCCTCCCTTCTCCTCCTCCTCTAGGGTGTTTTTATAGGCTTTAGGATGCTTAGAAGCCCTCAAAAGTGCCATTTTCTGAATTGGACTAAACTTGGGCTCGCAGGGACACGCCCGTGTGCGATTACTCCAGCTCGTGGTCAAGGCTGTTGAATAGGCACGGGCGTGTAGTCTACCTGTGTGAAGAGGCTCAGGCCATGCTAGAGCCTGTTGAACCTACACAGGTGTGTGGTCTACCCGTGTGGTGAACTCCAGGCTGTGCTGCTTTCCCATGTTAGCCTGTTTTCTCCATTTTTGGCCCGTTTCTCGGTCCTTTTACTCTTCTATGCTCACCTAAGTATAAAACATGAAATTAAAGGAATAGGAGCATCAAATTCAAATTTAAAGAGAAATCATCCATAAAATGTGTTAAGCATGGGGTAAACATATGTATAAATTACTGTTTATCAAGCCCTATACATGCCATATTCAAAATAATAAAACCAGCTATACCAAGTGTTTCGGTTGATAGTGTGATCGATGCCTCCGACATCCGATGATCTTCGAGCTTATTAGGCGGCACTAAAAGAAAATGGAAATGAGAGGGAATAAGCATAAAGCTTAGTAAGTCGCATGCAAATAAATATGACAACAACTTTACCATTAATACAAAAATAGGCATAAGCACAACTTACTCATCACTATCCAATATAATTCACATTGCATACATTGAGCTCATATCCTGTACATTTCAAATAGGCACCTGTATTACTCACAACGTGGTTATACTTTTCTTATTTAACTTAAACTGTATCTCTCACCGTTGAACCATTTGGAAAGCTATCGAATATTCATTAAGCCTCAAACATAGGGTATAATGTCGATGTCATGTCCCAGACATGGTCTTACACTAGCTCATCTATCAAGTCGATGCCATGTCCTAGACATGGTCTTACACTAGCTATCGAAATCAAGGCCAACGCCATGTCCCAGACATGGTCTTACACTAACTCTCACATATCCGTGCCAATTCCATATCCTAGACATGGTCTTACACTAGCTCTCACATATCCGTGCCGACGCCATATTCCAGACATGGTCTTACACTGGCACATCTCGTAGTCAATGCATCTCCTATTCATGTCTTACACTAGCTTACATTCCGAGGCTGATGCATGTCCTAGACATGTCTTACACTAGCACACAAATGACCCAACTACCATGGCATCAATATCCAATTTATCTCCTAGGGTTCAAATGGGAGTTCTACTATCTCAATGTTCATCATACACAATCATTCCCAAAAACAAGCAATTTATGCTATATCAATTCAAACACATATAATAACAATGTAGTTGTGTTATTCACATACAACTTACCTCGGATTACAAAATGTAGACGTCTAGCTCGACTTAGCCCACTTGCTTCGCTTTTCCCCGGTCTAGGCCTGAATTTTGTAGTTCTTGATCTAAAATGATAGCAATTCATTCATTTCATCAGCATATAAATCTAAACACTCGGAAATCCATAATTGGGCAAATTGACCATTTTGTCCCTAGACTTTCACAAAATGACCATTTTACCTCTAGGTCCGAAAATTAATTTTTATCATATTTTATCATTAATCAAGCCTATCTAAATACTTTTCATACTAGGAGTAGCCCACAATTCTCATTATTTCACACATTTATCAACGATTTTACAACTTGTGCAAAATGGTCCCTTTTAGGGTTTTCATGAGAAATCTCTTCGGAAAAGTTGTTTATTTCACTACCATAACTCATATTCTTTAAAAAAATTTCAGAAAAAACATGGACACACTCATGGTAAAACCTTAGACTTTCAACCATTTTGCAAAATAGTCCCCTCATTTGAAAGCTCTTGTTACAAGGGTCCCAAAAATGTAAAAATCATTAAGAAAAAAAATCAAAATCACTTACTTGTTAGGGAACTAAGTGGCTGAAAGTTTCAAGCTTTCAAAACCCCCATTTTTCTGGTATTTTCAGTGGTGAAGAAGTGAGAAAAAGATGATATCTTTTTTCCTTATTTTATTTTTATTCTAGTCAAAATAGCTCACCAACTTACCTAATTTTGACCATTTCTCTTCCTTTTGTCCCCTATGGTCGGCTATAATTTATATAAGGGTCTATTTTCCCTTTAAAGAACCCTAATTTATGATTCATGGCAATTCAACACCCTTAGATATCAATTCAAGACTTTTCATTTTATGCAATTTAGTCTTTTTTCACAATTGGGCTCACAAACGTCAAAATTAACTCATCAAATTTTTCATGCACTAATATAAACATGCTATGACTCTAAAATAACAATAAAATAATTTTTTTGACTTCATATTATGGTCTCGAGACCACTATTCTGATTAGCCCCAAAATCAGGTTGTTACAAGATAGCCGGCACTACTATTTTTTATGACATAATCAGAGTAAAAAAACTATTTTTCGGGGTATTACGGACTAGATGGCCGGCACCCATGTATTTTTTTCACTTGGTATCAATACTGGTATACATTTATACTAGTATTTGAAAAATACTTTGGGGAGTTGGCATACTAATGGTCAACACCCTATTTATCATATTTTAAAAAAATAGGGTGTTAGGTGATTTATCGTAATTCGACGTAGCAAATTAAACTAGTTTTCGCACTTGAGGAGCTTAAATATAAGCATTTTCATTATGTTTTAGTTAAGATTTTTTAGTTTAGTTTAAATCCAATAAAAAGTGTATTTTGAGTCTTTTGTTGACCTTGAAGGTCGAATAAGGCCTAAAGGTGAGCTAATGTACTTAATGATTCTGTAAGAGACCACCAAAAGGCATACAAAATCAATACTGGGCGCTATGTTGCAACACGGAAAGTTCGATGTCGCAACATAAGGAGCAAAATGCAAGAATATCGATACTGCCTTTGATGTTGCAACACAGCCATTGGATGTCGTGGCACACCCCTGAATCTATCGTGAACCTGAGAACACTGCCTTTGATGTCGCAACACAGGCACTAGCATGTCGCGACATTATCTTGTATAAGAAACACATAAGAGCTAGGGGAGTTTTGGCCTACACAATCAAAACTTAAATATGAGAGCATCAGCTGACTTAGGGTTAAGGACAACAGCAACCCTAACTCTATAAATATGCTCTTAAACACTTGTTAAAAGATAACTTTTGATATTTTAAGTTTTTCTTTGTATTTTAGTTTTTAGTTTTTTTGTTTCTCTTAGGGTTTAGATTTCTTTTCAGTTTTTCTCATTCATGTTCTTCAGAGAATATCATTTGTAGATGCAATCAAACTATTGTGGATTTCTACACTTTCACCAATCAAATACAATGAGGATTTTCTTAAACCTTATTCTTGATTTATTCTTTATGCATATCTTATTTATCAAGTTTATTGTGTATATGGATTCCATGAGGAACTATGTGTTTACGGATTCCATGAAGAACTAATCCTCTTATGGGGGATTAGCTAGTGGAGGTATGAATAATTAACTGTTTAGTAAGGATTTCTTAACGGATCAGCTATTCAGGAAAGGAAGAATCTAAACCCTAGGCTTGAAAACCCCACGAAGTCATGTATGGCCTTTTGTGAACACCTTAACCTTGAACCAGTCTAGACTGTAAGGTCAAAAGATAAGTAGTTCTTACCAACTCAGTATTTCAATGGACGAACCGGAAGATCTTGCTAGGGTATTGACTAGTTGATTGAACAAGAAAGCCCAAGACAACATTTGTTTACGACTACTGAAGTGAGCTAATCACTCATGTTTAGATTAATTAAGTTTAGATTTTGGTTATTCAAAATTCACTTTATTTATGCAATTCTTATTTTTTCATTCATAAAAACCCAAAAATCTCTTCTTTACGTTTTAATGTAATACGATTTATCTAGATTACTAATTAATTCTATTAGCGTTTAGGATAATTTTAATCTAGTACTCAACTTCCTTAGGCACGATGCTTGGAGTACCCTCCTACTTCGTTGTAACTGTATTACAACCTGACCTATATACTCGCGAACACCACCTCAATTCCACATCTTTAGTTGCAGTATTCACACTCTAGACATTAGTACGTCCGGAGGCTGTCATTGGGACACTGATGGCTTGTACCCCTTCTCTAGAAAAAAAGAATAATTTAGTGCCGGACTTTCAATCCCTTGCACTGAAGCCATGTATATATTTAGGTGATTTGTCTTTCATTTAGGCTTTTTGTTTCCTTTATCACTTGAAAACCAAAATTAAGCATATCAGTGTTCTGTTCGTTGAAGAGGAAGGAGAAATTGTTGAAGATAAGTTCCCAAATTTTGTTAGTTTATATTCATTCCAATGGAGAATTAATAAATAAAGCTAAATAAGGTTTTGTCTTTCAAAGTCAACAAAAAATTCGAAATGAGATTCAACAAGTGTGTTTTGCTAGCGGATTTGAAATAAATGATTGATAGAAAAATAGCTACCTATTGTGAGAAGCAACTGTTGAGATTGTTTTACAAATTTTTAAATTCAACAGATCCGCTCAAGTTATTAGAAATGGAGCTTGAAGATGATGATGATCTAGGGACAATGATAGCAATTTATTACCCTCTTGAGATGGATAATCTCAACCCGGTTGAGTTGTTTGTCGAGATAACTAATTCGAAACCTTTCAATATCTAATTTCAGTAAGTTAGCATTCTGGAATTGATATTGATCTTAATGTCTACTGGGAAGATTAGTCGAGTTGTGGAGGGTTACTTCAAACCCCTGAAAATCTTAACTATGACGGATGTTCATATAACATTCTAATCTCGTGTCCATGTCAAGAAATTCATCCAAAGACGTTTGGCACCATAGAAGATAGTAATGAAGGATTCGAAAATGAAGATCAGTCCCACCATGATAATGAATATTTCAATGACCTCAATTTGGATGAGATCCCTGAAGACATAAACGATGAAAGCGTGGTGGAGGGTGAAGATGCATAGCCTCATTTGGCTGGGAAGATGGATTCCGGTATAGTTTTCCATAATAATCCAAAACCCTTCATGTTTGACGTAGACACTGATGCAGCGCATGCATGCGAGTTCCTCATATATGAAGATATAGTGCTGACTCACCTACTAGAGGGAGAATCGAACACTGAAGAGTTATTTGTAAGACAATAGTTTGATAACAAAAAAGACTACCTACGCGCAATAATGCAATATAGCCTGAAGTTGTCTGTTGATTACAAAGTCATGAAGTCTACACAATCTTTATACATTGGAGAATGTTGGAAAGTTGAAATTGGTTGTAACTGGCATGTTCGGGCTGTATTAATGCAACAAAATCAGATGTGGACAATCAGGAAAATAGAAGGTTCTCACACATGCACAGTCGCTCGTATGTCGCAAAATCATAGAAAATTGGATGCAAAAATCATATGCAATTGCATCATGCCTTCGGTGAAAGACATGTCCACCATCCCTATATCGGTCCTTATTGTGAACATGCAAGCTTGATTCAAGTACCGAGTTTCCTTCAGGAAAGCACGGTGGGTGAAGCAAATGGCGGTGCAATTGTTGTACGGCGACTGGGATGCGTCTTACAACGAACCTCAAAGGTGGATAGCCGTGATGCGGGAGTATGTGTCAGGAACGATTACTGATTTGCATCCAAAGCCACATATAGGCCCAGGCAGCAAGATACAACTGAGGAAACGCGTTTTTGGCCTATTGTTTTGGATGTTCGGGCCGTGTGTTAGGGTCTTCCCTCACTGTAAGCCATTGGTGTAGGTGGATGGTACTTGGCTCTACGGCAAATACTCCTGATTGTGGTTGCACAAGATGACAATCAGAATACACTTCCTATCACTTTCTCCATTGTGAAGGGTGAGTGTTTTGAGTGTTGGGAATCTTTCTTGAGAAGTCTGCAGAGGCATGTTGTCAAGCAAGACAACATCTAGCTTATATTGGACAGATCAAAGGGACTACTGACTGCGATAAGGCATTCGAGGGTTCCGTGAAGGTTTGTTTACTACATCCGACACATCGCGATAAACTTATACAAAGATTATAAGAATAAAAAATGGCACAAATAAATCATGAACATGGGTAAAAAAATACTATTCTAAATTTGATATGTTCATATTTTAATTTGAATATATTTGGAAAATTTGTCAGTGCATAATTTTTAAAATTTGTTTTAAAAATCACCAGTTCATATATTTTTATGATCTTTGTTCAAGATCTATTAGTTTTTTAAATCGTCTTTTAAAAATGTATCAATTTGTATTTTTTATAATATTAATTTGAAAATTTGTTGTCATTTTATAAAATATTTTTACAAAATTTATCATTATTTTCTTCCGTAATTTTTTTACGAAATTATTTGTGCCAACTTGATAATTAACATTTTGAATATGTTGCATAAGCAGAGTACGAGCTTGAACCACGAAGATTTAGGCAACAGTTTGTGAGACTTGAAGCTCAGATGACATCATTACCCCAAAATCTGTAACAGTGGTTGGGTAGATGGAGCACTGACAGTGGACCCAAAGTTACGATAATGGGTTTTGTTATGGTCAAATAAAGACCAACCTCGTAGAGTCGGTTAACTCTGTCTTGAAGTGTACACGTCATTGGCCAATTTCTAGAGTTTTCTCGGCAACATTCTATAGGACAAAACACCTATATATATACCTAGCTTCAGTGTCGGGTATTGAAAGTCCGACACTAAATTATTTTTTTTCTAGAGATAGGGTGCTGGCCATTAGTGTCCTAACACCCAAATTTTTTTTTAAAATCAGATAATTGGGGTGCCAGCCATCAGTTTTCCAGCACCCCAATTTTTTTTTTTAAATCTGGTACTTGCATGTCGGCTATCAGTGTCCCAGCACCTAAAAATTTTTTTAATCATAATAGGGGGTGCCCACCATCAATGTGTCAGCACCAAAAAAATATTTTTTAAATTTGATAAAGGGGTGTTAGCACCCCAAAATTATTTTTTTAAAATACTGGTATAAATGTATAACAATATGATACGGGGTGAAAAAAATACATAAGTTTCGATCATCTAGTCCCCAACAACTCAAAAAATATTTTTTACTCCCTAACACAATCATCAAGTAATAATTGTGTTAGAAAAATAGTGGTGCCAACCATCTACTTCCCCAAACCCCTGGTTACTGTTCATTTCAGATTATTTAAGTGATTGTTTTTTAACCAGAATGATTTATGCAAATAATTAATTTTTTTATTCATTTGGGTAAAATAGCCAATAGATATTACCATAGAAATAATGCAAGTAAACATTAAAACTGACATGCACAAAATGACGATTGTCCTAAGGGACAAAAATTGGACAATTAGATATCATGCATAGAGATACTTGTCATACATCTATCAATTTGCAGTAGCAGCATCACAAAAAAACTGATGCAATAGAAAATCACAGGCATCGCTTGTTCAAATGCAGAGATAATTTAACTCATAATACTACTATTTGTACTGGTGACTGTATATAGAAAATAAAAATGGAGGAAAAAGAGTAAACAACATACCTTAGAGAAGATGGGTACATACAAGATCCATAACCTACAAAAAAGATAATAGAAAATTTGCATGGATGATATAAATATAATAAAAATATATGAGTTAAGTATAAAATTGGTACTCGATTTGTCTACTCCTAGATTGATATTTAATAGTTTTTTTTTGTTTCAGATTGATGTCGAACTTTTTTTTGATCAACTAAATTGGTACTTGCCTATAACGCTGTTATTTTTTTATGACGTGACAGCGTTGGTTAATCGCGCTGTGCCACGTGGACTACTATTTCCTTTTTCATTTTCTCTTTTTCCTTCCTTTTTCATTTTTGCTCTATTTCTACACTATTGCTAATACAAAACCCCATCTGCTGATGTGAAAAGGAGACAAACGAAGCCAATTGGAGTAACATGTTTATCCCAAATCAATACATTGATCAAAACAATAAGAAATTTATTAACCACACTAGTGAGACTAAATGTTGTAGCAAAGATTGCTTTTCTAGCTGCAATTCCAAAGAAACTAATAAGCAAACCAAATAAACAAGACAAACACACACCAACAAACATGACTGGTTTGAATCTCATCCATCACTCACGATGATGAAAAGCTCACCGCATTCCCCACTCAAAACCCGAAAAAAGGGTGCCATCATCAACGACAAGAAGTTATTGTAAAACACAAACCCCCAAGTATTCAACCCAATGATGAACAAAGACACAAATATAAGCTTTTTCGGGTACGGTTGCTTTCTAAATGTCATATCGACGACAACGACCAAAAAGGGTGTTAAAGATCGAAGGATATCTCGACATTGGTGTGGCGTAAGAGAAAGTTCTTATTTTATTGTATTTGGCTTAGTTTTTTCTTTTCATTTTAATCTTTGATGAAGGACATGACTTGTATTGTTTGCACCTATTTTTGATGATTTTGGGTAGTGTTTATATGGTTTTTTTCATTGAGCTTTGTGTTATTATTATTATTTTTTTGTAAAGTACGAGAAAGAGTCTAAGTTGAGGGTGGCTAAGATATTTAAGTGTTGCCTGCTGGTGACTCTTTTATCAGAGAGCAACACTGGGAAAGGGAAATAGGGTGTAATAAGGATAAGGCCACTAGAGCTAAAGAGCTTGTTGAGAAGAAGTTCATAGTGAAGGATATTAATGGAGCAAAGAAATTTCTTTGAAAGCCCAGAATCTGTATCATGGTCTTGATGGCATTCCCCAAATGATAGCAACATTATATGTTTATATTTCAGCGGAGAACAAAATCAATAGAGAAGCAGATTGGTATGTTGAGGCTCACCGGAGAGCTCACTGGGGAGCTCACTGGATGGTGGCCTAGCAGTAGTGTAGAAGCAGGGCAGAAAAAGAAGTAAAGAAAAAGGGTAGAAAATAAGGGGAAATGAAAAAGAAAGGAAAAAGAGGTACAAATAGAACACCATGTGGCATCGCGTGATTGGCTAATGCTACCACGTCATTAAAAAACTAATGGTGTTAGGCTCATGTACAAATATAGTGGACAGAAAAAAAAATTCAAGTATCAATCTAGGACAAAAAAACCATAAGTATCAATTTGAGAGAAATGAACATATTCTAGTACCAATTTTATATTTAACCCAAAAATATATCAAAATATTGTATTGTATAAAAGATATAAAATTTATGAATATTAATATTATTTAAAATATATACAAATTTAAATTGATTTAATAGGATTATGACATTTTCTTTTTAGATTATGACCTTTTTCTATAGGAATATCACATTTAAAGATGCATAAACACGACAAAGAATTTATAAAGTGTCTATTTCATAATTGGCCTTGGTAGCCAAAACAAAGAAAATGGAAATGAAATATTTCATGCTTTAGATCTTAGATTTGATTAATGGACTTAATAAATATATTTGTTTTGAAGTGATAATTTATTTTTTTTATTTTTAAAATTTTAAAGTGGTGATGAATAGACATGTTCATGGATCGAGTCATTTGTCTACATCTGAAGGTTCACCTGAAATTTGGAAGGGCTTGAGCAAAAATATTAGGCCTGCTTGAAATATGAGTCGGGTTTGGGCTTAACATTTAAGGCTTGAGCCTGACCCAACCCGTTTTTAAGTTAGAATATTTTATATTATGTTATTTTTATATATTATGTAATTTATAATATATTAAAAAATAAATATATCCTAAATATATAATACTACTCTAATGTAAATATTAAAATAATGTTAAGATAACTATATAAAAAATTCAATAAATAAAAATGTATAAATTTATTAAATATTAAAATAATATAATATAAATATTTTAAAAAATTAAAAATAATATGGACGAGCCTAAAATGGGCTTGGGTTAGTCTTTGGCAAATATGGGTAGATTTTGAAAAAAATTTAAGCCCATATTTTGGGTCGATCCAGCTTGGGCAAGCATAAAGTATGTTGATATCATGCTTAGGCCTAACCCAACCCGACCCATGAAAACCTCTAGTGATGAACTCATAATTATTTTTTATAGAAACCTCAAGTTAATTAAATAGGAAAAGAAAGTAGCAAATAATTAAAAAGTATAACACAATTTAACCTAAATTGATAGGCTTACCGCATACACCTGTTCCTATATCATTTAGATTCAATAGTTTCATTCATATGAATATTTGAAAACAAAATATTTAAAATGCAATTCGAGGTTGTATCCTAAATTAAGTAGTTTCCTTTCGAAAAGGCTACCTTTGTGTAACGCCCTCAACCCGACTCGATTCACCAAGTCCGGATCTCAATTGTTACTACACATAATACTTAACATAATATTGAAATAATTGAAAAATACACTTTATTGAAAACATTTTTCTTATTATATTAATTGGAAATCTTAATATTGGAAAACAAAGGAAAGTATTAAAATAAAATATTACATCAAACTTTTTCTAAAAATTTTACATTACAACATTTATTAAAGACAGACTCTTAGGGTGAAAGCCCACAGTACGTCATTTTTTCTCTATATGCCTAGTAATCCTCTTCATACTCCTGGCATTGTCTATCTTGGCTCATACTCTTACTAACACCTAAAACAACAACAAACATTGTAAGTTCAAGATTATCAAGCTGAACTATACAGTTGGTTTCTAACAAGATTACTTAAAGTCTCGCTAGCACAATATTCCATACAAACCAGGCGTACCATACCTTTGGTGAATACTCCTCCCATATTTCACTTTTTTCCCTTAAAACAAATGTCTTATTCATATAAAAGAATATCCTAAAATAAAATTCTTACCATGTCGAGTGGTGGTTACTATAGCCCCTGCGTATACAGCAAAATGATTATTTGGGCGAATAATACCATGCCAAACAAACTATTTACTTCTATACGCCTAAAACTTTAGATCCGCTAGAATTAGGGTGTTACGAAACAGCTCTGATACCAATTAATATGTAATACTCTTTACTCGACCCGAATCATCGAATCTGGATATCGGGTGTTACAACACACAAAAACTTGGAATAATTTTTACAACTGGCGTAGAACATATTTTTCATTTCTTTATTTATTAATCTTAAAACCAAAGTTTATAGTAGAAAATTGTTTAAGAATTGCATCAAACTTACAAAAACAGGTTATGGCGATACTATTGGATCTAGTACCCTAAGTGTAGTATTTTTGTTAATATACACTTGTAATATTTTTTGAACATATTTGTTAATAAAAAAAACTCATTGACTATATTAATATTTTCTTTATAATTGTTCTTACATGGTTTTTGCACGCAAAGCAAAATGGAAGCAAATGTTGCTCATTGGTTGTCTAAATGTTTAACTAATACTAAGCGATATTACATGGTCAAGTCGTAGTACGGAAAGACAACTTGTATTAGTAGACGAACCTAAACATGCCATTAGTCTAATCAGAAATGAGCAAATCGATTGAAAGACTAATATGTCACCTATCAAGTCCAATTAGGCAAATGTCTTTTCTTGGGCATTGGAGCGAATGACTCCCAAAAGATAGAGACTTAAATGTGACTGGCTGGACTGACAGAATATCGGACAGGACCCAAGCAGAATAGATCTTGAATCCATTTATGGATTTTTTCACTTGTGACATTCATAGGGTGGCATACCTAAATCCTGAGTTAATGGCGGGCTATGTATACGTGACTCGTACACGATTTAAGGAAAAGTCTGAGTTCAAATAGATAAAGAACTAAAAGCTGGTGCATTAAGTGTACGGCTTCTGTAGTATGTGTCATTCACAAAAGTGGAACTTATAGCTGAAAACATGGGTAAATGATATCCTCTCATTGGCATTTCATGGTTGATGAAAAGGAAACATGGCCATTGGTCATCCGTCTTTGTGATGGATGACTTAATCACTAATTTATAGTGATTGACTTTTCATGAAGGAAGATGTAATGGTTACCATGAGATAAAATAGGACCATATTGGGAAAATAGATATTATCCCAAAGAGATCAAGGATATCCTGTAAGGGTAACACACTAATGAAAAGGTCATTGGATAAGTACAAAGTAGTTGCTTTCGTAATGGTATGTCATTGGGGAGAGCTCAATCACGATACTATAGTAGAATGGCTTTGTGGCTAAATGAGTTTATAATTTATAGGCGAAATGGTGGAACTTATTTATAAATCATTTGAACTTCAACTTCTCATGTCTAATCGGTCCCTCCGCTAACTCGTTGAAACCATAAATGAATTATGTGTTTGAATAAAAATGAATGGAATGAATAGAAAATAGAAATGAAAAATATTCATGAATGATTATGGTTTCTCCGAAATGGAGAAATGGAATTATTCGGAAATGAATGTAGGTTTCAATAAATGGAAATAGAAATTTGCAATCCTATATAAGATTAGTTAAAAAAATGATGGAAGAATGAGTTTATGTATTTGGACTGTTTTGAAGCTCAAAAATGAAAATAAATCATTCGGTCATAGCGAACATTTTGAGTTAGGACAAATTGAATGAATTTTCTTGAAATTTTACTAGGATAAAATCATCAAAATTTTATTGGAGTAAAATTGGGATGAGAAAATTATTTTAATATGTAAATATTAAAGTTTATTTTGATAAAGAGAAAAGCTGAATTGGGTTCGATCACATTATAGAATACTGGGTCATAAAGGCTTAAGAAGTACTCGTAATTGGACCAAATGTGAAAGAGGCCCAAAACCCCTTATATAACATGAAGAGGGCAAAAACCCTAGTAGAAATACAAGGGCGAGTCATTCACCCCTCTCCTATTCTAAGTAGGATATTGTTTTTCTATTTAAAATAAACCTCTACAACTATTCAAGGGTCCTACCTTTCTCTTCTTATAAATAGATAGCATTAGTAAAGTTATTAGTAGAACTTTTGAGAGATTGTTATTCTACCAAAAAATAGAGAGAAATTATTCTCAAATTTTAAATATAATTTTTCAGAATAACAATTTTACTGGTTTCTTTTAAAGAAAAGAGAATTTTCATTTTCATCCCCAAAAAAGAAAACTTTTTCTAGTTCTTTGTTTTAGTTTAATTGGTTGAAGCCCACACTCAAAATAGTTCATGGCACGTGAAAAGTGGAGAAGATCGTTTGGTTGAAAGACAGAACATCAAGGATCCGTTTATCAAAAAACACATGTGAGTATTCGGTTAAAGTTTATTGCTATAAATATCAGAAATCTGATCGATTTTCAAAATTTTAATTTTTCCTATGCAAGAAAACTGTTTTCAAATTGGAATTTTTCCAATAATTGGTATCAAAGTCAAGTTGTGTTATGTTTATGTTGTAAATTGAGACCTAACCTCTCTATTCATCTTGTTTGATTAATATTGGATAAGATGTGGTATTCTTGTAATTATTTGTATATTTAAAATAATGTATGTGAATGAATGCAATATTATATATTTGTTATATAATTACTTTTTTGTCAAGGTTGTGGTTCTTAGGAAATAGATCGTGGACTATCATCTCCACGTAGGATTATTTTTATTTATAGAATTCTTGTAAGCCAAAAATGAAAATAGGACATAAATGTAATTTTTCCAAAAAAGAGTCTATGATGAGGAGAAGATGGAGTAATAGCGGTCGAAGACACAATGAATGTCTTGTTATGAAAAACTATGTATTGTGATATATATATGTATGAGATGATCCACAATTGATCTATTAAATATAAGAAGTGTGGTAATGAGAAAATATATGTGTTGTATTGTTTCATCCACTTCTTTAGGTTATTTGATTACTATGAGAAGTGAGGTAATGAAAAGGTGCGTGTTTAGGATAGATATGACAAGGAAAGGCTTGGTTTTTAAGTGGTCAAATATGACTCACCTCCTTTTCTTGAGATCTTACCTAATGCATGGGTCAGATTTAGTTATTCGATTTTTCCATAAAAGAAAACTTGTGGAGAATCAAAATTGTTTGATTGACTCTTGTGAATGAATGAATATGAATATTATAAATTTGTTAAAGCATGACATGTATACTTGAGATAAGCATGCCATATAGTTTAGGAAAGAATGTCATTTGTAGTTGTTATGCATATATTGATTATACATGATTGAAATAGAAAATTAAAAACATTGCATGTTTCTTTTAAAATATTAAGTGGAAGAAGGTCCCAAAATAAGACATACGACTTCCATAATTGTCTCTTGTGATGGCATGAAATGGATTTACCCTAAGGTAGAAGTTTTCATGTGGATTTCACTTAAGAGGTTTCCCAAAAGTTAGAAGAATTCTCTTGTGATCAAATGAAAATTGGACTGGCCCTTATGGTAGGCATTATCATGTGATAAGTAAAAAATTTCTATCTTCAAAAGAGCACAACTAGTCAAAGCATGCTACTCGGTGAGATTTTCCTATGATGACTCATTTGTGGTGCATGATGCGATATGTGTTGAGTCGACGGTTATACATTCAAGATCTTCTAGTTAAGTAACTCCTCACGGAGCTCTACCTAAGTTAGAATGATGGTCAAATGTTACATGATTATTAGTATGTGTAAATTCCTAAAGGAATTATATTCATGTACTAATTGGATGAAAATCTATGTTTTTACTAGTTGGTCATGATCACCCCAAGGTGGCTTGATTTAATAGGTGTGGGAATTGTCGTCGCAACAGCTTACAAATGTTTTCAAGGTTTAATTTAAGACATATGCATCATTTTAATGCATATCGTAATGTTGCAAAATGTTTTTCAAACATTTTCTTAATACAAAGATATTAATATATTTTTTATTTTCAGTTCGAAAATGGCAGCAACTCCCTTATTGAGCATACTCACTGAAAACAAACTGAAAAAAAATAACTATAAGGAATAGAAAAAGAACCTTACAACTGTCTCGAATTGTGAGAAACTTAAAATAGTTCTTGAAAATAAATGTCCACCAGCCACTTAAGCTAAGGCTAGGAAACATTGGGAAGAGTTTTATGAGATAGCTCATTGCTATATGCTGGCAAGTGTGACCAGTACTATGTATAAGTAACTCGAGAGCTGTAAGACTACTAAAGTAATTCTAGATAAGTTGGAAGACATGTTTGAAGGCCAAGCTGTCTTGGCTCAACAATCTACCATAACTATCTTGACGAATGCTCAAAGTAAACCCGACACTTCAATCAAAAATCATATAATCACTCTTATAGGTTACTTTGTCGAGGTCGTAGATAATGAGGCCAATTTGGACCAAAATACTTAAATTAAGATAGTGTTCAAAAGCTTATCCAAGGACTTTGCAAGTTTTCGGGTTGCATATAGCCTTGGAAACAAAAAGCTGACGTTCACACAACTCATGAAGGAGGTACAATCCTATCGTTAATGTTGAACAACGTTCAGCCGGTCTAAATAGTAGAAGCTAATATAATTGTCGCTTCTTCCTCAAAAGGGAAGGGAAAGTACACTAAGAAATGAAAGGCTAAGGTCTCTAGGCCACAACAAATAGAAAGGAAGAGAACCAAAAAGCATAAAGACTTATCTAAGTCTAAATGCTTCATTTGTAGAAAGAAATGACACTTTAAGGAAAACTGTAAAGAGTGGAAGGAATATCTAACTACCAAAGGCAAAGGTATGATAAAATCTTGTTTAGTGGAAGACTCAATAGACCACTAGGCCATTGATTTGGGAGCCACTAATCATTTTTGTATTTCTCTACAAGGGTTCGAGGAGACAAAAGATCTTAAAGATAAGAGCTTATTGTTGAGGACCGGGAATGGGATAAGTGTGGCAATTGAAGCAATAGAAGATGTACATATTTATTTTGATAATTTTGTGAAAATTATTTTAAAAGACATTTTCTATGTACCAAGTTTCAAAAGAAACTTAATTTCCATTAAAGAAACTTAATTTACGTTGCATATAACAATGGAATTGAAATATTTAGAAATTGCAATCTTATCTGTAATGGATGGATGTCAAATATTTTATCGAACCAAAGATATAGACACTACTTCAGACTGAAATATTGAATAAAAGACTTAAAACTTCTCACTCTAATGAGGTGTACCTTTAGCATTTGAGACTTGGTCATACTAACCGAGAAAGAATCACTAGACTTGTGAAAGACGGCATCTTAAGTTTGCTTAAAAAATTTGATCTTCAACAATTGAATCTTGCTTGGAAGGTAAGATGACTAAGCTGTCTTTTAATGCAAAAGGAACGAGGGTCGGAAAACCCTTAGAACTTGTGCACACTAACGTATGTGGCCTCATGAGCATTAGTGCAAGAGGTGGTTATAAGTATTATATAACATTTATTGATGACTATTCCAAATATAGGTATGTATACCTAATGCACCGCAAGAGTGAAACCTTTCATGCGGAAGTAGAGAAATAATTAGGTTTACCCATAAAGACACTTGAATCTAATCGAGGTGTGGAATATTTATCTGATGATTTTTAGAGTACCTCACAAAAAATGGGATTCTATCCTTAACCGTGTCAGGAATTTCATAATAAAATGGTGTGTTAGAGAAATGAAATTGAACGTTGTTGAACATAGTACGTTTGATGTTAAGTTATTCAAAGCTGCCAAATTCGTTTTAAAGATATATGACGACTTGCTATATTCTGACTGATATGCCAACTATGGTAGTATCGAAAACCCCATACAAATTGTAGCATGGCAGGAAGTAGAACCTTAATCATTTTAGGATTTGGGAATGCTCAGCCCTTGCATTGAATAAGGATGAGATGAGGTTAGACTCACAAACAGAATTGTGCATGTTTGTAGGATATCCAAAGGGTATAAAAGGTGGTTTGTTTTATAACCTGAAAGAGCAAATTATTATAATCTCAACTCATACTATTTCTTATATGAAAGTTACATGAATAAATTCAAACCTAGAAGTAAAGACATACCGAAGGAAATTTTTGGAAATATGCAAAACACTAATAAAACGGTTCTAGAACCAAATCCTAATAGTTGCAAATGATCAGCAACATAGGGTTCTTCGTCACAATGAGAGGGTCTCTCGTAGGCTTGAGTTCTTCCAACCTGGCATAAGTGTTTTTAACACTATGCCTACCGAATAGGAAGATGATGACCCACTCACATATGACAAAGTGATTTAGAGTGTTGATTCCAAGCTCTTGGAAATAGCTATGAAAGTTGAAATGGACTCTATGGATTCCAACTCAGTGTAGGAACTTGTAGGCTTACTGGAAAGGATAAAACTCACAAGGTGTAAGTCCATCTACAAGAAGAAAAGAAATGTGGATAGAAAAGTGGAAACTTATAATTCTAGACTTGTAGCAAAAGGTTATACTCAAAAAGAAGGCATCGATTATGAAGAAACCTTGTCTTCGGTTTCCATGCTCAAGTCAATCTGCATATTACTATCTATTGCGGTGACTCTCGATTATGAGATCTGGAAAATGGATGTAAACATAACACTTTTTAATGGCTATCTTAAAGAGAGCATCTATATGATGTAATGTAACAGCTCGATTTAGGGCCAAAACAGAATAGTGGTTTCGAAACCACGAATCCGAGGTTGAAAATTTTACGACTAGGTGTTTAATTTGATGTTTAGGACTAAATTGAAATAGATGAAAAATGTGTGTTCTAGTTCATAAAGTACTTGATTGAAATGAGGGTTTTAAGTAGAGGTCCTTAAATAGTAATTAGACCATTATACTTGTTTGGACAAAAATACCTAAAGGAAGATAAAACACCATAGTTTTTAATGAAGGGCAATTTAGTCATTTGGTAAATAAAATAATAAAATGGGAAAACAAAGCCAAAATTTGTATCATCTTCACCAAGCTTGGTCGAAACTCTCATAAACACCATAGCTAGGGTTTTTCTCAAGCTTTCAAGCTCTATAGTAAGTGCATTCAATCCACGTTTTTAATGTTATTTACATTTTTGAAATCCTCGTAGCTTGGTCTACCTATTTTTACCATTATATCAAGTTAGGGTTTATGTTTAAAAATTTACCTATGAATGATATGCATGTATTTTAATGTTTGATGGTAGAATATGAATGTTTGAAGTTAGGAGAACGATCTTTTCTAAGCGATTTTTAGTGAAAACGAGCAAAACGGCATAATCAGTAAAAATACCTAATGTTCATAAGTACATGTTAGAGTGAGAATTTGATGTTGTCATAGAAGAGAAAAATGTTCAGCATGTCATAAAACATAAGAATAAGGGATGAAATTAAATTTCCGAGCCTAGGGGCAAAATCACAATTTTGTAAAAGTTAGGGGGCAAAAACATAATTTTTTCATAATGTGATTTTTGCATTGAAATAGATAGTATGAGTGTTAAATGAGCTAAATGTGTTGTTATAGATCAAGAAAGGCGTGGAATCGACCTCGAACGGGGGAAGGAAAAGATTTTGGACTAAATTGCAAAATTTTCATATTTTGCACCGAGGTAAGTTTGTATGTAAATAATACATTATCTTTATTTATGTTTTTATATTTCAGCATATTTTATATATTGTAGCTGATTTTGAATCATAATCGACTATTGGAAGAATAGAAATAAGTATTAGAAAGTGAAATACTTCCTGGTTGAACCTTCGGAATCGAAAGATATAAATGGTATGTAGCTAGGTCACATGTATGGTGCCAAGTGCACATCATGTGTACAAGAGAGCTATGAGATATTATGCGGTAGCTAGGTCACATGTGTGATACGGGATGTATACCATGTAGACAAGAGAGCTACTGGATAAATGTAGCTAGGTCGCATGTATGGTTCCAGGTGAAGGACACCATGTAGACAAGAGAGCTACAAGATAAAATGGCTAGGTCAAATGGGTGGTACTAAGTGTTCATGTTCACCATGTGTACAAGAGAGCCGAACTATGTGATGGGTGGAACTACGCGCTAAAACCACCAAGTATCGAAGACTCGATCCGAAGTGTTCAATGGGAAAATCGACTAAATGAAATTATGTATGACCTTGAAATGATAAGTGTAAGAATACACATGTGTAATGTATGAGTAATAAGCTCGATATGTGACTGGAAGTTGGAAAAATTGTTAAGGATAAGCAAAGAATGCAACCAAAGTGTGAAAGATCAAAATTGATAATAAAACTGTTTGGACAGTCGCAGAGATGTGAATTTGAAAAATTACCAAAAATAGTATGAATTTAATTAGAGGATAAATGAGATATTAAATTAAATCTTAATGAGTCTATTTTCATGTAAAAGGAACAGAGAAAGTAAAGGAATCATATATTTTGAGATATTTATATTTTTGTGAGACTTGTTCAGAATGACTATGTGATCCCCTATTCTAACTTTGAAAAATCATTAAAAATTTTAAAAAAGTAATTAAGAAATATATTTTATATTCCTAGATTCCTTATTGAGTCTAGTTTTAAATGATACAAATTTCATGGTTATTTGACTTTTTTACAGGGAGAAAATTAATTTGTAGTGAACAAAGGTCAGATCAGTCGAGCTGTATAATAGGGGAAACTTTAACTAATAAACTGTACTAATTGGCTAGACCAAAAATTCTAGAAAACTTTTAGTAAGAAGAAATATGAGTCTAGTTTCAAGAAAATTTTACGGATTTAAATTTCGAGTTTTTTAACTCAAGTTATGATTTATTCAGTGAACATGATGCAGGAGGGACAGTTTGATCAAATTGGAGTAAATAGTGAAATTAAAAATTGATATAATTGAGTTATTTTGTAAACATATTAGATTCCTTATTTATTATTTATATACTTACTTACTAAGCTATAAGCTTACTTCCTTTTCTCTCTTTTTGTCTTATAGTGTCATTCAGCTAGCACAGGAGTTAGAGATCGTTGAAGATCTACCCGCACTATCAATACTTTTGGTATTTGAACTAAACATTTTGAATTATGGCATGTATAGTAGGCTTAGTTATTTTGTTACGTGTCATAATTGCCTAGGTTTAAAATATTGGTTATAGTATTTGACCGATTATTTTGTACAAAGCCATTGAAGTTGGCTAATATTGTTAAAGGTATATGTTATAATGATTCATGATCTAATTGGATGCCATATTTTTGTCTCGGTTTTATTTAATGGTAAGTGTTATGTTCTGGTAATACCTCGTACCCTATTTCGGTGTTGAATGCGGGTAAGGGGCGTTACATGTAACCCACCGGATATATAGTTAAAGGAAACAAGCATAAAGTTTACAAATTGCTTAGATCCATATATGGACTTAAGTAAGCATCCTACTATTGGAATAAAAAATTTGATTAAGCGATTAAGACTTTTAGATTTGAGAAAAACGTAGATGAACCTTATGTTTACAAGCATTTAAGGGATGGAAAGGTGGTCTTCCTAGTTCTATATGTCAATGACATTCTACTCATTAGAAATGATGTAGGAACACTGCCATCGGTTAAATTGTGGTTAACCCGATAGTTTAACATGAAGGACTTGGAAGAAGCTAATTTTGTTCTAAGTATTTGACTTTTAAAGGATAAAAAAAAAAAACAAAAGTGATAGCACTATCTTAGGCTTCATACATAGATAATATATTAGAGAATTATGCAATGACTAATTCGAAAAAGGGAAATTAACCTACCATATTGAGATGGATTCTATCTCTCTTTACAAGACTATCCTAAGACAACAAGAGAAAGAGAGAACTTGAGAAAGGTTATTTATGCCTTGGTCGTCAGAAGTCTTATGTATGTTATGCTACGCATACACTCAGATATCTATTTTGTAGTGGGGTTGGTAAGTTGATATCAGGCGAATCTAGGACCAAGATACTAGCAAGCAGTTAAGCATATACTTAAGTATATACAGAGAATAAGGGATTATATGCTTGTGTATTATAGAGGAAAACTCAGTTATATCATATATATTGATTTCGAATTCCAAAAAGTGTCAGGATTCGAGGAAATTGACATCAGGCTATGTTTTTGTCCTAGATGGCGGGTCCATAGTGTGAACAGATGTCAAGTGGGTTGCACTGTTAACTTCACTGTGGAGGTCCGAATATGAGGTATGGAAAAGCTATGGTATTATAATAGTATGGAAATAGCTAATTTCAAATTAACCATATAAGGATAAAACCCATAAGGGAGACAGTAGTGTTTGATGGAATAGTAGACGTAGTCAAAGATCACATATGAGGACAAACCTCGGGGATTTGTGTACTACCCCTTACTCGAGTCTGAGGCCGGGACTAAGTACTAGGCATTACTAAACTTAAACACATGCATTCCAACATTTACAAATCATAAAAACTTGTCTAGTATTCTTACGAGCCTACGAGGCCCAAAACAAGCTTTAAGGACGAGTCAGAACCAAACTAAGTCCTTTAAAGAACTCTGGAAAATAATTCTTGAAATAGGGGTACACGCCCGTGTGGAAGAGGCGACACGCTTATCTGGCCTTCTTGACATGGTCATGTTGAAGGCCTGTGCAGTTCTCACGGCCTAAACACAGCGAGACACGTTCGTGTCCCTAACCCGTGTAGAATTAATTCCTAATTCGAACCTACAGGGGTTTTCACACGGCCTGGCACACGCCCGTGTCCATGGCCCGTGTCCCTCACACGACAATGACATAGTCGTGTCTCAGCCTGTGTCCAAAAACCTTGACATTCTATTTCTGACGTCAGCAACTATTTAGGGGCACACGGCCAAGGCACACACTTGTGTACTAAGCCGTATGGTGAATTTAAATTCCACATTTAAGGTGCAGACTTTGCACGACTGGGCACATGCACATGCCCATGCCCAGAGGCCGTGTCCTATACACAGTTGAGACATGTTTACTTCCAAGCATACTAACTTGAAATTTTAAGGTGCAGGGGACCCAAGGCCGGACAACACATCCATAAGGCTGACCGTGTGTCGTACACGACCTAGATACATGCCCATGTGTCTACCGTGTGGACAAAATAAGGCTATCTACCAAGCCTTTTTACCACCCTTACTTGCACCAACCTACACAACAACAACTATCTCTAATTCACACAGCAATATAAGACTAAATCAACTACAACATGACATTCAAATGCAAAACTTATAACACTCTAACAACCGAACATGCACTTGATCATTCTTACATTTTTTCATCCAAGGAAGCATCATCATTTGCAATTATCAATAATGAATATTAACCATTAACCATGGCCATATACAAAAAGAAGGTTTTCGTCTCATGCCAACACAATTGGCTAACTTAAAAATATGACACATAACAAAAAGACTCAATCCCTATACATGTCATACTTAAGATAATAAAACTGACTATACCAAAAGCATAGAGTGATAGTGTGAGCGATGCCTCCGACGTTTTTTGGTCCATGGGTTGATTTGGCGACACTATAAGAAAATAGAAAAGAAAAGGGTAAGCACAAAGCTTACTAAGTTGTATGTAAATATCGAAATAACAACTATGTTACCACATGTGATCATACTCCCAATATATCATAACTCGCACAAAGAGTAAATGTTCATAACACATCTTACTCATGTTCATTCCTCGTTATTCATACAACAAGAATAGAGTTCACATATCATCAATTTCATTTAAGTACTTGTACCACTCACAACATGGTCATAAGCTCTATCATTTTGACATAAACCGTAAATTTCCCGTTGAACCATTTGGAATACTATAGGATAATCATCAAGTCTCAAACATAGGGTAAGATGCCGACACCATGTTCCGAACATGGTCTTACACTGGCTCTCACATTTAAGTCGATGGCATGTCCTAGACAGGTCTTACACTGACTTACATACATCGAGGCCGATGCCATGTCCCAGACAGGTCTTACACTAGCTTGCATACCTTGAGGCCAATGCCATATTGATTATACATTACATAAATAAAAATAAATTACATTATTTACGTACAACTTACCTCGGTACACAAAATGTAGGTGACTAATTGTATTTAATCCGCTTGCTTAGCTTTTCCCCGATCTAGGTCTGGATTGCGTATTTCTTGATCTATAATAATAAAATTTCACTCATTTAATCATCACATTAATAAAAACATTCTACAATTCATAATTCAGCAAAAGGATCGTTTTGCCCTTAGACTTTACAAAAATTACGATGTTGCCCTTAGGCTCGTAAATAATTTTTTATCGAGTTTCCTCATTAACCAAGCCTATCCGAACTCTTTTTATACCTATAGAAACTCACAATTTTAAACATTTCACACAATTACCACCTATTTTACAAGCTTTACAAAATAGCCCATTTATGTGTTTTCATGAAACCCCTTTCACAAAAGTTGTTTATTTAACAACCAAGATTCATTTTCTTCCATAAAATTTCAGCTAACCACATAAATGCTTTCATGGAAAAACCAAAGACTCTCAACCATTTTGCAAAATAGTTCCTTTATTGGATAGCTTATGCTATAAGGGTCCCAAAAATACAAAAATTATCAAGAAAAGTCATCAAAATTACTTACTTATGAGAGAACTTAATGGCTGAAAATTTCAAGCTTTCAAAACCCCTTTCTTGCTGAAAATTTCGATGGAGCAGAGAAGAAGAGAAAAAGATGATAGCTAGTCTTTAGGTTTATTATTTATTTATCAATTAAGTCACCTACCCTTTGACCATCCCATGAATTAAGGCTCCATGTCCAGCCACTAACATTTTATTGGTCTATTTACTCAATAAGGACCTCTACTTTAATGCTCCATAGCAATTTGATACCTTTAGTTATTAGAACAAAACTTTTACATTTTATGCGATTTAGTCCTTTTTCGTAATTGATCTCCCAATCGCTAAAATTAATTCACCAAAATTTTCATGCACTCATATAATCATGCTATAACACCAAAATAATAATAAAAAAAAGATTTCTCTGACTCTGGATTTTTGGTCCCAAAACCACTATTCTGACTAGGCCCAAAATCAGGCTATTACAATTCTCTCCCCTTAGAGATTTTCGTCCCCGAAAATCTTACTAGCGAAAAGATTTGTGTATTGGTCTCTCATAGTCTCCTCGGGCTCCTATTTGGCTTCTTCAACTCCATGTCTATGCCACAAAATTTTCATGAGTGCTACACTCTTATTCCTAAATTACTTAACCTCCCAAGCCAAAATCTTAATCAGCTCTTCTCCATAAGTCATATCTGAATGAATATCAACCTCTGCTGATGAAAGAACATGCAAAGGATCCGAACGATAACAACGCAACATCGACACATGGAAAACATTATGGATCTTCTCTAACTCCAATGGCAAGGAAAGTCGATATGCAACCGGTCCAATTTTCTCCGTCACCTCATAAGGTCTAATAAACTGTGAACTTAATTTTCTTTTCTTACCGAATCGGAGAACTTTCTTCCACGGGGACACTTTTAGAAATACCTTATCACTGACTTGAAATTCAATTTCTTTTCATTTTAAATTAGCATAGGATTTTTGTCCATCCAAAGCCGTTTTCAAGCAATCTCTAATCACCTTTACTTTTTCTTTGGTTTTTCTGACTAAGTCGACCCTATGCCTGACTCTCTCTAAGTTTGGTCCAATATAAATGCGTTGGACACCTACGTCCATACAAAGCCTCATAAGGCGCCATTTTCAGACTTGACTGATAACTTTGTAGGCAAACTCTACCAGCAGTAAATACTTTTCCCAACTACCTCGGAATTCAAGAACACAACACCGTATCATGTCCTCAGGAATCTGAATTACTCTCTCTGAATGGTCGTCGGTTTTTGGATGGAAAGCCGTGCTAAAATTTAATTTCATCCATAATGCCTCTTTTTACTTCTTCCAGAACCATGAGGTAAATCTCGAATCTCTATCCAAGATAATCAACAAGGGCACTCTGTGAATTTTCACACTTTTAGAAACATAAAACTCGGCTAGTTTATCAAGCGAGTAGTCGATACGTACTGGGATAAAATGTGCCGAATTTGTGAGCCTATCAACAACAACCCAAATGGCATCTTTTTTTTTGTCATCAAAGGCAACCCCGACATGAAATCCATGGTTACCCGGTCCCATTTCCACTCAGGAACCAGTACAGGTTGAAGCAAACCCGAAGGTACTTGGTGTTCAACTTTCACTTGCTGACAAGCTAGACACTTAGAAACGAACTCTGAAATGTCTCTTTTCATTCCCAGCCACCAATACATTTTCTTCAGGTCATTATATATTTTAACACTACCCGGATGGATAGATAAGCAACCACTATGTGCCTCGTGCAAAATCCTTAAAATAAGTTCATCTTTTTTAGGTACACATACCCTATCTCGGAACATCAAATAGTCGTCGGTACCAATCCTAAAGTCCGATTCATTGTTTGTCTTGCCCTGAGTCATTTTAGCTTGTAAATCCTTATCACTCTTCTGAGTTTCACAAATATCTTGTAGAAATGCCGGTTTAGCTCGTAATTCTGACAAAACTGAACCATCATCAGCCACAGACAACTGAGCATTCATGGCCCTCAAGGCGAATAATGACTTTCTACTTAGAGCGTCGGCGACTACATTCGCCTTTCCTAGGTGGTATTCGATTATCAACTCATAGTCTTTTATCAACTCTAACCATCACCGTTATCATAAGTTTAACTCCTTTTGAGTCATCAAATGCTTGAGACTTTTATGGTTGGTGAACACTTGACATTTTTCACCATACAAATGGTGTCTCCATATTTTCAATGCGAACACAATGGCAGCTAACTCTAAATCGTGCGTCGGGTAGTTTTTCTCGTGTGGCTTCAACTGTCTCAAGGCATAGGCTACAACCTTACCTTCTTGCATGAGCACGCACCCCATTCCATTCAAGGAGGTGTCGCTATATGTCACAAATTCCTTTCCCGGTTTCAGTTGCACTAAAACTGGGGCTTCGGTCAATAAAGCCTTTAATGTATCAAAACTCTGTTGGCACTTATCTGTCTATTCGAACTTGACCTCTCTTTATAACAACCTCGTCATCAGAGTAGCTATCATAGAGAATCTTTTAACGAATCGTCGGTAGTACCCCGCTAAGCCTAGGAATATTCTAATCTCTGATACATTCCTCGGCGATTTCCACTCAACAATAGCCAAGATCTTACTCGGATCAACTCTAATCCCATTACCCGATACGATGTGTCCTAGGAATCTAACCTCTCGAAGCCAAAACTCACTTTTGCTGAACTTGGCATACAACTACTTATCTCTTAAGGTCTACAAAACAGTTCTCAAATGCTCCGCGTGCTCTCTTTCATCACAAGAATAAATTAATATATCATCGATAAAGACCACAAAAAACTTATCTAAATACGGTCAAAAAATCGGTTCATTAAGTCCATAAACAAGACAAGAGCATTTGTTAAGCCAAAGGGCATGACGAGGAACTCAAAATGCCCATATCTCATCTGAAATGCGGTTTTTGGCACATCTTGATCCTTAACTCTTAGCTGGTAATAACTTGATCTCAAGTCTATCTTAGAAAACACCGTGGCTCCCTTTAATTGATCAAACAAATCGTCGATCCTTGGCAAGGGATACTTGTTCTTCATTGTCACATTGTTGAGCTGTCTGTAGTCTATACACAACCTTATCGACCCGTCTTTCTTTTTCAAAAAAAGTACAGGAGCAACCCAAGGAAAATAGCTTGGTCCTGCAAAACCCTTATCCGTTAACTCTTACAGCTGCACTTTCAACTCCTTTAACTCCTTCGGAGCCATCCTATATGGAGCAATCGAGATAGCTGCCGCACCAGGGGTTAACTCAATACCAAACTCAACTTCTTTAGTTGGGGGCAATCCAGGCAATTATTCCAAAAACACATTCGGTTACTCACATACCACTAGTACTGACTCGATTTTCACTTCAAATACTTGAGTATTCAAAACAAAAGTGAGATAAGCTTCGCACCCTTTTCTCAAATATCTTACCATAGTCAAGTTCGATATTACTATAGGCAAGCTATCCGCTTCACCTAATTCAAGTCGAAGAACATCTTCATTTTCACATTTAAACTCGATAACTTTCGTCCACAATACACTATAACACTATGAGAAGTCAACCAGTCCATACGAGGATTACATCGAATTCATCAAACGACAATAACATATGGTTAGCCGAAAATTAATGACCTTTAATTGTCAAGGGACAGTTTCAGCATACTTGGCCTACAAACACATGTTTGCCTAACGGGTTAGACACTTTTACCATAATTTTAGTGGACTCGACCAACATGTTCATACTAGGTATCAATTTCATACAAATATAGGAATTGTAGACCCCGGATCAATCAAAGTAACAACAGGTATATCATGGATAGAAAAGGTACCCATAATCACATCAGAAGACACAGCCTCTTCATGAGCGCGAATGGCGTAAGTCCTTGCAGGCGCTCTGCCCTCGGACCTCACAGCAGCATCTCTAGGCGCACCTCTACTGCTAGCCCTACTTCCCAGGTTCTTATGTGGTCTACCCCTCGAAGGAGCATTACCCGAGCTCACACTTTAATCCTTATATTTCTCGACCATCTCGAGACAGCTACAAAAAAAATGGTCCAGCACCCGCATTTGAAACAGCCTCTTTCATTACCTCGGCACTCACTGAAATGATGTCTACCGCAATGTGAACATTCTGGTCTTTTTGGTCGAGCACTACCAACACTCGCGATAGAAGTGGTTTGAGCTTTAGACACTGCATGCTACTTGTTCTTGTTTCTGCTCGAGAATCCTACTAAAGTATTTGATCGAGCAGGAAACTCTCTCGATCTCTTGGATGAGGTCTAGTGTAATTTCCCCATCTATCTTTTCTTTGAGTCACGAGACTCAATGTCAGCTCTTATATTCTCTTTGGCCAATTCTTTGGCCTTGCAAGCTCTCTTAACAAGTACCACAAACTCCCTCAACTCTAAGATACCAACTAATAGATGAATGTCTTCGTTTAGACCATCTTCAAACCTCTTGCACATGGTGGCCTTTGTAGATACGCACTCCCATGCATATTTGTTGAGCCTCACAAACTCGCACTCGTACTCCATCACTATTATACGGCCTTGCATCAGTTTAAGGAATTGTTTCCTCTTTTGATCAATAAACCTTTAGCTAATATACTTTTTACAGAACTCTTCCTGGAAGAATTCCCAAGTTACTCTCTCTCTTAGTACCATTGACACGAGAGTATTCCACCATTGGTAGGCTGAGTCTCGTAGGAGTGACACTAGACACTTCACGCACTCCTCCGATGTGTACGATAGCTCATCAAATATTCTGATGGTATTTTCTAACTAGAACTCTGCTATCTCTGGTTTATCATTAACACTAGCTCGAAATTCCTCAGCCCCAAGATTTCAAATTCTGTCCACTAGAGGTTTCTCTATTCTAACCATTTCTACTCCATGAAGAGCTATAGGGGCAGGTTGTAGGATCGGAGGAGGTGGGGGAGGTAGAGTGTTTGGATTCCCACGAACGAACTCCAAGTACCAAGCATCCATCTTACGGAGGTAGGCTTCTCTAGCCCCTTCGCCCTGACTCATCGTCATGGCCTCACTTTCAACTAGTGCAGTCCCTTCAGCGAGAGCCGACGCATTATTTTCTACATTGTCTGCCATAACTCCGTCGGGATCCATTTACTATATAAAAACATGATTTATATTCATCAAGAGTCGTCACACTATCGATATAAAGCTATGGCATGTATAGCTAGACTCGTAGTCACGCTACGTTAGTCCTAGAATTGACTAAACCATGGCTCTGATACCACTAAATGTAACACCCCTTACTCGAGTCCGAGGCTGGGACTGAGTAAGAGGCATTACTAAACTTAAACACATGCGTTCCAACTTTTACAAATCATAAAAACTTTATCAAACTTAAAACTTTTCAAACCTTGTATAGTAATCTTTATTACGGGCTTACGAGGCCAAAACAAGCTTTAAGGACTATTCGGAACCAAACCGGGTCATTTAAAAAACTCTAGAAAATGACTCTTGAAACAAGGGTACACGCCCGTGTCGAAGGAGCGACATGCCCGTATGGCCTTCTTGACATGGCCGTGTTGAAAGCCTGTGCAGTTCACATGGCCTAAACACATCGAGACACATCCGTGTCCCTAACCTGTGTGGAGTTAATTCCTAATTCGAACCTACAAAAGTTTTCACGTGGCCTAGTATACACCCGTGTCCATAGCCCACGTCCCTCATATGGGCACGACACTCCTGTGTCTCAGCCCGTGTCCAAAAACCTTGACATTCTGTTTTTGACGTTAGCAACCATTTAGGGGCACACGGCCAAGGAACACGGGCAAGGCACACACCCGTGTGTAAGCCGTGTGGTGAATTTAAATTCCACAATTAAGGTGCAGACTTCGCACGGTTGGGCACACGCCCATGCCTAGAGGCTGTGTCTTCTACACGGTTGAGACACACGGTTGTGTCTCTACCTGTATGTTTACTACCATGCACACTGACTTGAAATTTTAAGGTACAAGGGGTACACGGCTGGACAACACGCCCATAGGGCTGACCGTGTGTCGCATACGGCCTAGACACACGCCCGTGTGTCTACCCGTGTAGACAAAATAAGGCTATCTACCAAGCCTTTTTGCCACCCTTACTTGCACCAACCTACACAACAACAAATATCTCCAATTCACACAGCAATATAAGACTAAATCAACCACAACATGACATTCAAATGCAAACTTTATAACACTCTAACAACCGAACATGCACTTGATCATTTATACCTTTGTTCATCCAAGGAAGAATTATCATTTGCAATTATCAATAATGAATATTAACCATTAACCATTTCCTTATAGAAAAAGAAGGTTTTTGTCCCATGCCAACACAATTGGTTAACTTAACAATATGACACATAACAAAAAAAACTCAATCCCTATACATGCCATACTCAAGATAATAAAACGGACTATACCAAAAGCTTAGAGTGATAGTGTGAGCGATGCCTCCAACGTTTTTTGGTCCACAGGCTGATTTGGCGGCACTACAAGAAAATGGAAAAGAAAAGGGTAAGCACAAAGCTTAGTAAGTTGCATGTAAATATCGAAATAACAACCATGTTACTACATGTGATCATACTCCCAATATATCATAACTCGCACAAAGAGTAAATGTTCATAACACATCTTACTCATGTTCATTCCTCACTATTCATACAACAAAAATAGAGTTCACATATCATCAATTTCATTTAAGTACCTGTACCACTCACAATATGGTCATAAGCACTATCATTTTGACATAAACCATAAATTTCCTATTGAACCATTTGGAATACTACAGGATAATCATCAAGTCTCAAACAGATGGTACGATGCCGACACCATGTTCCAAACATGGTCTTACATTGGCTCTCACATCTAAGTCGATGCCATGTCCCAGACAGGTCTTACACTAACTTACATACATCGAGGACGATGCCATGTCCTAGACAGGTCTTACACTGGCTCTCACTTATCTATGTCGATGCCATGTCTTAGACAGGTGTTACACTAACACACCTCAAGCCGATGCCATGTCCAAGACAGGTTTTACACTAGCTTGCATATCTTCAGTTGTATTTAATCTGCTTGCTTAGCTTTTCCCTAATCTAGGTCCGGATTGCGTATTTCTTGATCTATAATAATAATATTTCACTCATTTAATCATCACATTGATAAAAACATTCTACAATTCACAATTTAGCAAAATGATTGTTTTGCCCTTAAACTTTTCAAAAATTATTATTTTACCCTTAAGCTCGTAAATCAATTTTTTATCGAGTATCCTTATTAACCAAGCCTAGCCGAACTCTTTTTATACCTATAACAACTCACAATTTCAAACATTTCACATAATTACCACCTATTTTACAAGCTTTATAAAATAGCCCATTTAGGTGTTTTCATGAAACCCCTTTCACAAAAGTTATTTATTTAACAACAAAGATTCATTTTCTTCATAAAATTTCAGCTAACTACATAAATGCTTTCATGGCAAAACCTTAGACTCTCAACCATTTTGCAAAATAGTCCCTTCATTAGATAGCTTATGCTATAAGGGTCCCAAAAGTACAAAAATTATCAAGAAAAGTCATCAAAATCACTTACTTATGAGATAACTTAATGGCTGAAAATTTCAAGCTTTCAAAACCCCTTTCTTGCTGAAAATTTTGGTGGAGAAGAGAAGAAGAGAAAAATATGATAGCTAGCCTTTAGGTTTATTATTTATTTATCAATTAAGAGCCTTTAGGTTTATTATTTATTTATCAATTAAGTCACCTACCCTTTGACCATCCCATGAATTAAGGCTCCATGTCTAGCCACTAACATTTTATTGGTCTATTTACTCAATAAAGACCTCTACTTTAATGCTCCATAGCTATTTGATACCTTTAGTTAGTAGAACAAAATTTTCCCACTTTATGTGATTTAGTCCTTTTTTGTAATTGAGCTCCCAATCACTAAAATTAATTCACCAAAATTTTCATGCACTCATAGAATCATGCTATAACACCAAAATAATAATAAAAAATTTGACTTCGGATTTGTGGTCCCAAAACCACTATTCTGACTAGGCCCAAAATTTGGCTGTTACAATTTGTTTAGCCAAGACTTTTATAGCTAGAAAGCTCTTTGAGAAACATATGGAAGGTTACAATAATGCAAAACATGACTCATCTACTTCACTAAGGCAAGTGCGAGACTGTTGGATCTAGTGCCTTAAGTGTAGTATTTTCATCAATTTGCACTTGTAATTTTTTTTTAAAAAAAAATTTAATAAAAGAAATGCATCGATTACATTAGTATACTTTATATAATTATCCTCACATGGTTTTTGCGCACAAAGAAAAATGGAAGCAAATGTTACTCATTGGTTGTTTAAATGTTTAACTAACATTAAGCTATATTATGTGTTTGGATCGTAGTACGGAAAGACAACTTGTATTAGTAGATGAACCTAAACATGTCCTTAGTCTAATAAAAAATGGCAAAACGATTGAAAAACTAATATCTCATCTATCAAGTCCAATTGGGAAGATGTCTTTTCTTGGGCATGGAGCAGATGATTCCCAGAAGATAGAGATATAAATGTGATTGGCTGGACTGACAGTACATCGGATAGGACCCAAGAAAAATAAATCTGGAATTTGTTTATGGATTTATTCACTTGTGACATTCATAGGGTGGCATACCTAAAACTTGAGTGGATGGTTAACTATGTATGCGTGACTTTTACACTTTGATGTAAGTAAAAGCTTGTGTTCAAATATATAAGGAATCGAAAGCTGGTGCATTAGGTGTATGGCTTTTGTAATATGTAGTGTCATTCACAATAGTGGAATTCATATCCCAAACCATGGGTAAATGATATCCTCTCATTAGCATTACATGGTTGATGAAAAGTAAATGTGGCCACGGGTCGTCTGTCTTTGTGATGGATGACTTGATCACTAATTAATAGTGATTGACTTTTCATGAAGGAAGATGTAATGGTTACCATAAGATAAAATAGGATCATATTAGGAGAACGGGTATTATCCCAAAGAGATCAAGGATATCCTATAAGGGTAACACACTAATGACAAGGTTATTGGACGAGAACTAAGCTATTGCTTTTGTAATGGTATGTCGTAAAAGAGAGCTTAGTCACGATACTATAGTGGAATGGCTTCATGACTAAATGAGTTTACAATTAATAAGCGAAAAGCCAAAACTTAGTTATAAATAATTTGAGCCTCAACTTCAAATGGCCAATTGGTCCCTCTGCTAGCTCGTTCAAACTAGAAACGAATTGCGTGTTTGAATAAAAATGAACGGAATGAATAGAAAAAAAAAGGTTATGGTTTTCCCCGAAATGGAGAAATGGAATCATTCAGAAATAAGTGTAGATTTCCAAAAATGGAAATAGAAATGGAAATTTGTAACTTAATATATAATTACTTGAAAAATGATGAAGAATGAGTTTATGTTTTTGAACTATTTTGAAGCTCGAAAATGAAGATAAACCATTCAATCATAGCGAACATGTTGAGTTGTGACATATTGAACGAATTGTTTCAAAATTTTACCAGGGGTAAAATCGTCAAAACTTTACTAGAGTAAAATTAGGATCAAAAAATTATTTAATATGTAAAATTTAAAGTTTATTTTGGGAAATAGAAAAACTAAATTGGCTTCGATCACATTACAGGGTACTGCATCATAAAGGCCTAAGAAGTACTCATAATTGGACCCAATGTGAGAAAGGCCCAAAACCCCTCATTTAACATGAAAGAGGTGGCAACCCTAGTAGAGCTAGAATGGTGAGTTGTTCACCCTTATCCTATTCTAAGTAGGATGTTGTTTTTCTACTTAAAATAAACATCTACAAGTCTACAAAGGTTCTACTTTCTCTTCCTA
Organism: Gossypium arboreum; assembly: GCF_025698485.1. NCBI lineage: Eukaryota > Viridiplantae > Streptophyta > Magnoliopsida > Malvales > Malvaceae > Gossypium > Gossypium arboreum. The sequence continues at coordinate 47,487,242 of NC_069079.1, forward strand.
TAAATAGATTCCCTTTGTATGCATAATATCACAACTTGATCTACCACCATGGCGCATTCCTAGCTTGGTCCCTCTAGCACTCTCACTCTTAACATGGAACCTGTAATATGACCAAACACTGGTAAGTTATTATGAACTTAATGAGTTTAACTCAAACTATCGTAAATTATTTATTGTTGATTTCTTCATCTTGAATCTTCTGGATTTCTTATCTTTTTTAGTAGATTTTTTCCCAAATCAGGCGTACTTCTATATGCCAACTTCTATACTTGATCATCTTATACACAAATTCTCATCATAATTTGATTTCAGAATTTACTACTCATTACAGCTTTTATTTCCTCTATAGTAAGCAAAAGCATTTCTCATAGAAATACCATAAAAAAACTTACATTCTGCGACTTTTTACTTTTACAGTTATTGAACCCTTATTTCAAAATGGTATACTCTCAGTATTACTCTTGGTAGATACCCATAGTAACAGATACAGAGTTTACCTTCAATGGATTCTCATAATGATTGGCAATTACCAGATTATCAGTTTGATCACATCTTTATTGACCCAGATCACAACTTATTCTAATAGATGACACAATTTAGAATATCTGATGGAATCCCAAACTACCATGTTACAAATCAGAAGAATACCCAACTTGGTGAATAGCATAGACACCAGATGACCTCTGTACTTGACATGTATGTTATTCAGATTCGACAGATATCAGATAATTTAGATTACTTCTTTACATATCATAAGCAAATTTAGACCTGACAATTTCTTATACTATTCATACTTACTAATATGCCAGATTACTTGTACTGACAGACTACTATGGTGAATTCACTCTTCAAATACACTACTGAGAACTCTTTCAGAAAATGTCCTAAATTCATATTTAAATTTTGTCATAGGTCCATCCAAATAGAGATATCTTCACACTTACCAAATATTTATCAGCATGAGCTAGTGAAAAAGTTTCAGACATACCTAGATCACTACACAGAAGCATTTTCACTGAACTTCCCACTAAGGACGCTACAGAATATGCCACACAAATATCTCCAAATACGCCATGAAAGCTTTACCGAATACTCCATACAAGTTTTACAGAATACGCCATACTGACATTCTAAAAATTTACATGTTTACTATCCCATCAGGCTATTTCAGAGGATGCCATGGGATTTCTTCTGCATGGTCTTATACATATTTTCAAGTCGTGATCTGCCAGTCCAGTCTACAACTCACTGGAGGTATCACCATTATTTTTTCCATTGTAATAAAATGTCATGGGTCTCCACCACATGGTCTTAAACATTCTCATGTTGTGTTTTGTCAATCTGATTTACATAATTTTGAAAGTTACACTATGAGTACTCTCATTGTCATATAATGCTATAGGTCTCTACCATATAGTCTTACACATATTTTTATATTGCGATCTGCCAATTTGGTTAGTAATGTAACTGCCCTACTAGAGGCATCACAAGTGAATGTGTTGCACAGAAACCACTTACCCAGATTTGTTTACATACCTGGATGATTTATACTCTATCACATCGTATCTTACATGCATACTTACCACATATCATCTTATTCCTACAGCCGCTCAATTATCTTATTTGTGAACAAGCAACACGTCATGATACTTCATATGCACTTACCATTATCCAGGATGACATCAACATACAAATTTCAATTGTAAATTAACACGAATGAGTTAGGTTAAGGACTCACCTGAAACTCACCTATGTCGTAGCTTGAAGTTCCAAATTTGGTCATCCTTCCTGAACCAGCAACGACAACTACTTGAATAAACATAGAACGTCCATTAAAATATCATTTATAGACAGTTTATGGACATCTCAATTACAAACGACCCCTATGCAAGGCCTCTTATCCATAACCATATGTTTTTAACATCCTTACTCTTTCGAAATCATAACATACAAAATATCAGACTTACTAAGAGGTTGAAATGTCCACAGATCATATCAAAATCCTTGGCTTCCAGTTTAACAAAGAAGGAAGAAATGTTTAGGTTTAAGAATAAAAACCTGAATGTAGAATAAAAGAAAGAAAAGCCATCTCATTGCTCCCTTCTTACCACACATATATATACCTAATTCTCTTGGTGGACCTTGATAATTTTTACATGCATACAGATATTGTCCCTTAATTGGCCTACAAAAATCGAAAGGATTGTAAAAAAGGATATTGTACAGATGTCATTTGACCAGTCAATTCAATTGGCTCCTAATCAGATCTCCTAACAGAACCCACTTGGCACAATTTTCAAACAAACTAGTTGTACTATACCTTTGGCGATAACTCAAATAAGGTTTACTCTTCGCTTGTTGTACTTCTTTCTTTGGTTACAGAATATCTTGAGATGAAATTTTTAAATACATCTATGTTCGGATACTTATACGCCAAACTTTAGTTCACCAAAAGTCTATAAATTGGCGAACTACACTACCATAGTGCGCCAAAACAGGTAACATTCATATATACATGCTTTATTCTCGTACCCACCAAATTTTGGAGTGTTACAATGACGTCGAGAGGAGATGTTATTAGACACCAATTTGATAAGTCTCGGATCGAGAGATAAACCAGACTAATTTGTCTAATTTGGTAAAGTTGAGGTAGATAGGTAAAATGAAGCCAATTTAGGAGTAATAGCAATTTATATCCCTAATTCAAAAGTCAACCAACCACATGGAAATCAACCAATTGCTCTCTATTATCATATTTGTTCGTATTTGATAGTTGTGTAATTTATTTTCTTTACAATTTGGTCCTTTGTAAATTTTAGTTAATTAATTGGCATAATCACACTCTTGAATGACCTTTCGTACTATAACATCTAGTGAGTAGTTTGTTAGACTCTTTATTTTCATGTTTGTAGTTAGAATTCAATTAATCGCTGACTCTTTTGGGTTCGATCCTCGGAGTACTCTTGTATCTCGTTGTACAAATTATATCACAAATGATCTATCACACTTGCAGACACCCAACGTAATTGTTTGGATTTGATTATTGTTTTAGTTTTATTCTTGTTCAATCACGATGCCCACAAACCGAGGGTTGGCGAGGCGATCACTTTCATAGTACTGCATACATTAACCTTAAGTGGATGATAGACTATGTATGCATGACTTGTATGCTTTGATGTAAATGAAAATTTGAGTTTAAAAAGATAAGGAATTGAAAATTAGTGCGTTGGGTATACGACTTCTGCAGTATATAGCACAATTCCACAACAATGGAATTCATAGCTTATTTAAAGGGTAAATGATATCCTCTCATCAGCATTACATGATATATGAAAAGAAAACATGTCAATGGGTCATTTATCTTTGTGATAAATTATTTTATTACTATTTGATAGTAATTGGTTTTTCGTGAAGGGAGATGTAATGATTATCGTGAGATAAAATAGGATCATATTGGGAGAATGAATTTATCCTAAAAAGATTAAGGATATCCTGTGAAGGTAACACACTTATGACAATGTTATTGGATGGACACTTACTAAATTACTTTTGTAAAGGTATATGATAAGAGAGAGCTCAATCACGACACTTTAATGGAATGGCTTCATTACTAAAAAGTATTGTAATTAATAGGCGTAAAGTTGAAACTTTAATTACAAATTATTTGAGCTCTAATTGTATATGTCCAATCCGTTCCTCTACTAGCTCTAGATAACCAAAATAAATTACATGTAGAACCAATTAATAGAATTGAACGAAAATGATGAAGTAAGAGAAATAGACCGCATGCACCATTATTTGCAATGACTGTGTTTTCTAGCTAAGTACAAGAAATGACTTAAGAATTAATTTAAGGTTCTTCAACTTATTATTTAGGTAATTATAATTAAAAAATTGAAATTTGAAGATGGAATTGAATTAATTAAGTTATTATGAATTTATTGAATATATTTCCTCATAAATTATATTACAGTAAAGTTTCATGACTTTAACGAATTAGAACCGGATTTACAAAATTATTTAATTGAGAAATTAATTTAGGTAATTTAATTAATAAATTAATTGATCAAATAATATCTATTTTGAGTAATATAAAATAAATATTGAGTTTGATAAATTATAAATGTTGGATCAGAAGTCCTAAAAATATATATAATTGAACCTAATACATGAAAGACTCAAGTAGGCCTTGTATGATACATAAGGGCGACAAACCCTAGTAAAATATAAGCATGTTATTGTCCCTCTCTCTTCTATAGTTTAGTCAGGACTTATTCAAGCAAAAGTTTTGTACTTTTTTCTGTAAATAGAGACCACCGGTTAAATAATTTACACATTTCATAGACGTCGTTATTCTGCCATAAAGTAATGATAATTTATTTATAAAGAATAAATTCTATTTTCTGGTAATATCAAATAATTATCGGTTTGTAGAAAGAATTTATTGTCCCACTGAAAGTAAATAAATCATTTTTAATATGTAACTTTGTTCGTGTTGCTCGAGCCCACACTCAAGACAATTTGTAGTTCAACGATAGTGGAAAAGGTCATTCGGTAGAAAGTCAAGATCAACTATAGTCCAGTTCGCACAAAACACAGGTATATCTCAATTTTAGTTTATTTCTATAAATAACAACAAAGTTTAAGAAAAAAAATTAAACTTTCAATGTACCTAAAATAGTTGTTTTCTTAACTGAATTTTTTTAACATATGTATCACTGTTTACAATGAATTCATTTTCTTATTAAGGATAAGAGATGACTTAGTGATTAATTTAATATTTAATTTGTTGTAAGTAAAAATTAAGGCTTTTTTTAGATCTGTTATTATCAAAATTGTTAATCTTTGGTTATGTTGTTGTAACGATTTTTGAGTTGGCCTTCTGTTGTAATTGATTTGTTTTTGGGAATGAATGTGCCAAGTGTGTGTTCACACTATAGCCGACTTGTTGCGTTCACGCCATCTGGAGCAGCGATGGCTGATCACCTTAGGGTTTTCAAAACCCTCTCACCTGCAAACTATCAAATGGGTTTGGGCTTAAGCAATAATCAGGCTACACCGAAACTAGGCTTGGACTTGTTTTAAAAAAGTTCAAAAAAAAAAAGAATTTGGACTTTAAAATTTTAATGTGTTTTGGAAGACAAATCTAAAGAAAATTAATTTATCTCACAAAATGGTTTTATTTAAAATTGATTATTTTTCAAAACAAATTTTATTTTATCCTTAAAACAAAAGTTTGAATTTTTTTATTTTTTAAGATATTCAAAACCTCCTTTATGCCAAAATTTCAAAGGATTGAAATAAATCAAATGTGTGTTTGATAAACTAAAAATTTAAGTGTTGAAAAATTAAGTAATAAATTTTTATTGTTAAATTTTTTAAGTTTTGAATTTATATTAGAAAGTCGTTTAGTAAATTAATAAATATAAGTGTTGAATATAGTTATATTGTTCTAACACCCCAAACCCAACCTATTACATTAGTTTGTTTAAAATCCCACAAGATTTAATCCCAGTTTAGAAACCATAAGTTCTGAAAACTTTAACCAAAACACTTATACATTATTTTTGGAAATTACGCACAGAACATTTTTATTTTACAGAAAACTCCTAACTTGATCTTATTTGAAAACTTCTTATTTCAGTGTGTGTTTCGAAAATATAAATATGACAAAGCTCTTACATGTTTTAGAAAAACTTATACTTGAATACTTTTATATCACAGTAAAATCATCAAGTCATGTGCCAGCAAATTTTTCTTTTTACCAATTTTAATTTCGAAAATCGATTTTGAATCTGAGAAATTGTACATTATTGTTGTTTCACGTTAAAAATACCAAAATCTGACAAAAATGAACAGAAACCATAAAACAAATTTACAAACCAAAATATCATAAATAAACTAATCATAAATCGATTTATTTACTCAACTAGAAAGTCAATTTGAGCTTTCGCACGCCGTCTGGTCCTAAGTCTGAAGACCACCTAAAACATATTAAACAAATGAGTGAGCTAGAAGCCCGGTGTGTAACACATCCAAGCAATAATTCAGAAACACATACACAAGCTGATACGTTTTCATATACAGATTCAGACATATTCTCATATACGGAATCAGATGTATTCTCATAATCAAATGTAGATACATATACAGATGCAGACACGGATCCTACCCCCATCTGCTACACACCAATTCTGTCCAACCAATCACACCAATTAGGACTACAAGAGTCCATCCATCCCATCACACCAGGTCGTGGTGGTATGCCACTCATATAAGTGCAACTGAGTTGCCAAACAAAAACCTTGTAGTAAACCACCAGAATCATATATATGTGGTCGAGTTACTATAATTGCAGTCAAGCTGCCAAAACAAATATTGCGGATACACCACTAGAAAGTGCAGTAATACTGCCAGAATCACACTTTCTTCATTACATATCATATCCCACCCTCAATGCACATACAAATACTAACAGACATCATAAATGTATATAACATACATTCTTTTATAACAGATTCAAATCATGCTTAACAAATACGAATCATACTTATCATATTACAGATCATACTTTTCTTATCACAAGTTATACTGAGCATATAACATATTAAATATGCATACATAAATCGTAATTAACTTAAACATAACATCAGAAATTCATATTTACGTTCTAATTTGTATCATATAGACCTTACGGAAGGCCTACATTCGACTCATACAATGAATATAGCCCTGGGAAAATTTTCAGAATTTGGTCCCACACGGTCTCACACACGCCATGTGGCCTACACGACCCAATTGGCTTAAATCATGTGTCTCACACGGTATAGCACACGGCCTGTCACATGGTTGTATGTCACACACGACCTACCACACGGTTGTGTGGTGTCGACAATTTCTGATTTCGACTTTCTCCATTTGTTGTTTTCTCAAGTTTTCATTGTACACCTTATTGATTCTAAAACACGACAGTATGTCACCTCTTCAAACCCCAAACAGATAGTAGCCCTAAAAGAGAATCTCCTCACTCACAGGAGAATGTTTACCCCTTACAAAACTCTCTATCAGAAAACAAAAATAGAGGAAGAGACGAAAATAGTAGTGACAAGCAACCGTAGCACCTTAGAAAATGTGTCTTCAAAGAGAATGAAAAATAGATTGTTTAAGAGAAAAGATATGAAATAAGACGAAAAAGGAAAAGAAAACAATAGAGGAAAAAGTGGTAGAAAAATTATAGTAGGAATTTTAGGAGAAAATCCCTTACCACTAATTTTAAAACTATCCCACTAACTCCTATCATTATCCACATCAGATTTTTTTCTTTCGAATTTAAAACAAAAGTAATCCCCACTTTGCACATATGCAGGATTCAAACATAAGACATAGGAATAAGTTGACACCTTACCACTGAACTAATAAGCTCATTCTTAACATCACTTGAGCAAAAATAATATATAAACTACAAGTTCAAAGACAATAGTTTAGGCAAAAATAGCAAAAATTCAAGGGAAAGGATTCGAAGTTAGAACCTCGCACACACTACTCACATCTCTTAACCACTGAACTAAATTAATTCACTTAATAAAGTTTTCACAATATTAACTCTAAAATCAGGGTGTAACCACTCTTGGTTTCACGAACCCAATTTCTTCTAACCTTATATTTGGGATGTGACAGATGTTTGATGAAAAAATATTGATTTTAAAATATTATTTATTTTTTTAATTTTATTAATATAATATATTTTTGGATAAAAGATACATATCATAATTTGTATATCTCATTTTCTAAAAAATATTTTTATTTTTATTTTCAATAAAATAGAATCAACATAATATTTTCTACATTAATTGATAAGTAGCTACCTACTTACCTATCTTATCCAACACTTTTTGTTGAAATGTTATATTAAGTACAAAATTAAAATAATTATCAAATAAATTTAAAATATTAAATGTTGAAAATTTTCATTTTCAATGAAATGAAACTTTAATATGGTTTATCAAATACACCCCAAGTCAAATCTAACTTAATTCAATTATGAATCTTTAAAATTAAGACAAAAGTGACTATTTTAGCCAACTTTTTAATTCCACTTTTAAAATCAAATTGATAATAAATTAACCTTAAAACAGAAATATTCAAACCCGAAAGGGAAATTTATGCCTCTTTGAAAAAATTAAGCCTGAGTCAAAATTGCGAACCTTGGACAAAATTAGGTGTCTACGATCTTGAAAGGCCTAATCGAAGCATTTGTGGCCTAACCCTAGGTGGAATACCTGAAGCATTTGTGGAAGGAATATGAGAAGTATCCTTCCTTTGGTTTCCTCCTGCTATAGTTGTACCCCAATTGCCTAGAGGAGGACTTTGGGCTTTACGGATAACGATACCTCCCAGCCTTGATGAACTAGTCCCTTTAGTAATGTAGAAGGCTTTTGTCTCTTATTTGGCCTCTCAAGATCTTTACACGATACTTTGTCACCAAAACGAGGCCTTTTGTTTGCATCTAGACAAAGCATAAAAATAAACACCTATTCAAAACATTCCAAGAAAACCAAATGCAGTAGAGATTAGTACCTGATGTTGTTTTTAAGAAAGTTTAGATGTTCGTTTAATAGGAACATCAGAAGGTTTAATGGTGCAAATGTTGGAAAATAATATGACGAGTGTATCACCCTTTACATAAAATTTAGAAGGGCCAGTTCCAAGAGAAGTGGGAAGTGCAAAATAGTCCGTAAAGATAAGTGGCAACCCACACAGCATCCCATCGGGCTTCCTCCATATTCAATCTAGTAGATTAGCTTAAAGAGTGATATATTCCCATGACTTTGTCTTCAGGCCCCGAAGAATCTTGGCTATAGAATCTTTCGAATTGAAAAGATAGGCATAGCAATTAGCCTACTCCACAAGTCAACTCGATAGCCATTAGCAATATCTATTGTTGTGTAGTCGCATGCACCCGTATCCGAAAGGTAATATTTGAATATGCTCCAAAGAGTTACGTCTTAAATAAATACTAGTATACCTTCTCAATTCAAAGTGGCATATCAATGTTTTCTACCATAAATGTCCAACAGTTGAGGTCAGAAGGAGTGCTTAGTAGTGGATGGTAACTTCCACTCAATCAGGAAGCCGAAATCCCTGTCAAACCTCAGTTCGATGAGAATATATTTCCTAAGGTTGACATAAAAGTCGTGGATTCCCCCATAAAATATATTCTCAGTCTTTTAGATGGTTTGTCTTCAAGGCCACGATGAGCAAACCCAAGTACTTATCTATTGGATTTGGTGCCCTAAGTGTTTGTAAACTCGTAATTTTTTTGAATAGATTGGTTAATAAAACAAATTTATGGATTACATTAATATACTTTGTATAATTGTCCTCATGTGGTTTTTGCACGCAAAGCAAAATAGAAGCAAATATTGGCTCACTGGTTATCTAATGTTTAAACTAATACTAAGCAATATTATGTGGTCGGATCGTAATACGAAAAGACAACTTATATTAGTAGATGAACCTAAACATGTCCTTAGTCTAGCTAGAAATGAGCAAACCGATTGAAAGACTAATATGTCGTCTATCAAGTCCAATTGAGGAGATGTCTAGTCTTGGGCATCAGAACGGATGACTTCTAAAAGATAGAGACATAAATGTGACTAACTGGACTAATAATACATCAGACTAGACCTAATAAGAATAGATATTGAACCTGTTTATGGGTTTATTCACTTATGACATTCATAGTGTGACTAAATTGTATGTTTATAATTGTATGTTGTTAAGGAGAGCTCAGTCAAGATACTATAGTGGAATGACTTTGTGACTAAATGAGTTTATAATTAATAGGCAAAAAGCTGGAACTTAATTATAAATCATTTGAGCCCTAATCGCATATGTCCAATCAGTCCCTCTGCTAGCTCGTTGAAACCAGAAATGAATTGCATGTTGAATCAAATGAACAGAAATGGATAGAAATGGTGAAAATGGAGAAATGTGAAACATTTGGAAATGATTACGGTTTTCTCCAAAATGAAAATGAAAATGACCTGGAGATGAATTTATGTTTCTCCAATGAAATGAAGTTAAAAAATGGAATTAAATCATTTGGTCATAGTAAGCCCGTTGAATGTAGAAAAATTAAATACATTTTCTCATAGATTCTTTTATGGTAAAGTCGTCATGATTTTAAAAAAATTAGAATTGGGTTGAGAAGATTATTTAATTGGTTTATAAATTGTGATATTTATTTTAGAAATAGAAAAACAAATACCGGGTTGGATAGAATTATAAAGTATTGGGTTAAAAGTTCTGAAAGTACTAGTAATTGAACCCAATATGAGAGAGGCCCAAAATCCCCTCATGTTAAAGGGAAGGATGACAAACCCTAATAATATATTAACTAAGGTTGGCAACCCCTATACTTCTAGTTAAACTAGGTGTAACAACCTGACTTTGGGTCTAGTCAAAATAGTGGTTTCGAGACCACAAATCTGTCATATAAAAATGTGTTTTTATTATATTTTTATGGTCTAAATTTTTATGGAATTATTTTGTAAAAGTTTTGTTCAAAAAATTTGACTTTTGGGCACTCAATTTAGTCAAAAGGACTAAATTGTAAAAAGTGTAAAAGTTGAGTTCTACATGATAGAGGTGTCCAATTGTTATGAAATTTTAAATTGAAGATCCTTATATTATAATTAGGCCATTGGTTAAGTTGGTGGACAAAAATGGACGTGGTTAGGCATGTCTTCAAAGTTTTTCATTAAAGGCATTTTGGTCATTTAGTTATTAAAATGAATTAAAAATAAAATTAAAAGCCAATTTTTGTCCATCTTCAACCCCTTGGCCGAATTTCACATGAGGAAGACATAGCTAGGGTTTTTCAAGCTTCCAAGCTCGATTGTAAGTCCATTTTAGCCCCGTTTTTAATGTTCTTTACATTTTTGAGATCCTCGTAGCTCAGTTTACCTATTTCTACCAATATTTTGAGATATTTAAAAATTTACCCATGGATTAAATGCATGTTTTTTGATGTTTTATGGAAGAATATGAATGTTTGGAGTGTGATAAACAACTTTTACTAAGTTATTTTTGATGAAATTGCATAAAAGGACTAGTTTGCAAAAAGTTATAAAATGTGTGTAAAAGTGTGATTTAGTGAAAATTTTGGACTTATATAGTTATGAAAATTGTTCGGCTAGGCCTAAAATGCAAGGAAATTGAATAAAAATTATTTTTCGAGCCTAAGGGGAAATCGTAATTTTGTGAAACTTTAGGGGCAAAATTGTACTTTTTTCCATAGGATTTTTTGGGCTGATCTGAATAATGTGAGAATTGAATAAGTCAAATGTGTTATTATAGATGAAGAAAGACATGGAATTGATTTTGATCGGGGAAAGGAAAAGATTGTGGACTAAATTGCAAAACTACTATATTTATTGCACCAAGGTAAGTTTGTATGTAAATAATATTTATGTTATAATATTTTGTTATTATATGAGATGTGGTTGCATATTGAATGATCACTTGATGTAAATTATGAATGGAAATTGATTATGGATGAATTGGCAAGAGGTTGAAAAGTGAGGAATTTCCCGGTTGGATCTTTGGAATAGAAAGGATACGAATAATCCGTTGTGAGAACACATGTATAGTACTATGTTCAGGCTACTATGTGTTTAAAATGGTTTTAGGTCACGTGTGTAGTAGTAAGTGCAGGCTACTACGTGTACCAGACGGTTAGGTCGCATGTGTAGTACTAAGTGCAGGCTACTATTCGTACCTGATAGCTTTGATCACATGTGTGGTACTAAGTGCAGGCTACTATGTGTAAGAGATGGTTTTGATCACAAGTGTGGTACTATGTGAAAGTCACTTTGTGAATAAGGTAGCTTTGCTTACAAGGGTGGTACTATGTGCAGGCCACCAGGTATCCGTTATTATTTCGATGTGTTTAACTGGAAATGACTAGGTGTAATTGAATTTGACTATGTGATGAATAAGTGCAGGTACGTGTGTGTAAACTTATGAGCAATGTGCTCGATATGTGATCGAAATTTGGTAAGATTGATATGGAGTAAGTGTTACAATGAAAGTTACTATAAAGAAAACATGAAAGAGTGAAATTTAGTAATAAAACAGTTTTGGACAGCAGCAGTTGTGTGACTTTGAAAAATCACCAAAAATGGTGGAAATCGAATTAGAGGTTGAATAAGATATGAAATTAAATCTTATTGAGTCTATTTCATATAAAGGAAACAGTGTAATTAAAAGAATTTCATATTATGAGATATTTGAATTTTTGTGAGACAGATTCAGAATGATTTTGGAATCCCCTGTTCTGATTTGGGAAAATCATGAAAAATTGTAAAAAAATAATTATGGTTATAATTTATATTCTTAAAATACTTAATGAGTCTATTTTCAAAATAAATAAACAGGAACATCATCTGAATCCTGTATGAGGAGATAATTAATTTTTAGTGAAGAGAGGTTGGAACTATCAAACAGCGAAACAGGGGTGAATTTAAAGAATAAATTGTACTTATTGGCTAAACCAAAAATTCTGAAAATTTGGTGGTAAGAATATATGCAAGTCTAGTTTCTGGAAAAATTAGAGAATCTTAATTTGGAGTTCCATAGCTCCAGATATAAATAATTTAGTGACTGTAACTCGAATAGATAGCTTGTTTTGAACTTGAGTAAATAGTGGATCTATGTGTAGTTATGATTGTATTATTTTGAAAACATATTTTTAGGATTTATAAAAGCATATTAATAATTTTTTTTATTTACATACCTACTTACTAAGCTATATGCTTACTGCCCTCTCTTTTCCCTTGTTTTATAGTGTCATTAAGCTAGCTCGGGGTACGGAGTTCATCGGAGATCCATCCACACTATCATCATTCTTTTGGTATTTTGAAATTCATATTTTGAATTGTAGCATGTATAGAGGACTTGGTTATTTTGTTATATTTCATAATTGATTTGGCCTAAAATTTTGGCCTTTAATATTTGATAACCTGTTTTGTATATGGCCATCAATGTTGGCTAATATTAGTTAAGTTAAATGTTATGATGATGCATTTTGTGAGAGGCATGAGTTGGTTGAATGAGTGTGTAATGACTAAGTATGGAAAATGTGGCATGTGAATGGCTATGTGAAGGACACAGCCTTGGACATGGGTGTATCCTCTATTTTCAAGAAATTTTCCAATGTTCTCCAAAGTTCTCGGTTTAGTCCCAGACCGCTTCCATAGTATGTTTTGGGCCTTGTAGATCCATATAAGGGACTTAGTGATGAAAATTGAATAGTTTAATTTGAATTTAAAAATTATGTCTCAGTTTTGTATGATTGCATGTGTATATTCTGGTAATGGCTCACACCTTATTCCAGCGTCAAACACGGGTAAGGGGTGTTACACTAGGAGTTCATTTTTTAGTTGAAATAAACTTCTACAATTCAACAAAGACTTTACTTCTTCTCCCTATAAATAGATGTCACTAGTAGGGTAAAATACACAACTTTAAGATATTGTTATTCTACTAAAAAATAGTGAGAGTTTTATTCTCTGAATATTAAATCTATTTTCTGAAATAACAATTTTGTCGATTTCTATTGAGAAGAGATTTTTGTTTTCACTCTAAAAGACTTTACTTCTTCTCCCTATAAATAGATGTCACTAGTAGGGTAAAATACACAACATTAAGATATTGTTATTCTACTAAAAAATAGTAAGAGTTTTATTCTCTGAATATTAAATCTATTTTCTGAAATAACAATTTTGTTGATTTCTATTGATTTCTAGTTCTATGTTTGATTTGAATCGTTCAAGCCCATACATGAAGAAATTCGTGGTATAAGAATAGTGGAGAAGGTCATTTGGTTGAAAGTCAGGAACAACAAGGACACATCTAGTTGAAAACACAGGTGCAATTTTGGTAAAGGGTTTATTGCTATAAATATCACAAACCGGCTTAGTTTTCAAAATTTTTATTTTCCACTATGCAAGAAAACCATTTTCAAATCGGGTTTTTTCCAACACTATTTGCATCCACTTCTTGCAAGTAATACATATATTGAAATACCATAACTAAGTGCAGCATATTGTGCTTTCGGCAGAAGAACAAAAATCCTATAATCACCTACCAAGTGGCCCTAGATAGTTGCTCGAGTGCGATGTTATAGGCATTTAACAAGTCGTAAAAGAAAGTGGGAAAAAAAAGTGTAAACCTTGTTTTGAAAAGATGCAACAGAAGGTAGAAGCTTAGCCTTAGCAACCATAATTTAGCTTGAAACTGAGCTTAAAAGATATAACCCATTTGGAACACTAAATTCATATTTGTAGTGCTTCCCAAGCATCTCACGACTAGGGGTGTTCAATCGGTTAACCGACCCGAAATAACATTAACCGAATTAACCGACCTTTCAAAATTTTTAACCGTTAACCGAACCAAAATTTTTTCAAAAAAATTAACCGAATCGAAAATTATATATTTTTTAATTTTTGGTTAAAATAAGTATAAAATTAACCGAATTAACTGAATTAATCGAATTAACCGAATTAGTCGAATTAATCGAATTAACCGAATTACCCGAATTACCCAAATTAACCGAATTAACCAAATTATTTGTATAAAATTATATGTTTTTTATTTTTATTTTTAGTTTTAGATTTTTATTTTTATTTATTAAATTATTTGTAATTTTTATGATTGGGTTGAGTTGCGTACTTGAGTTAATATATATTAGATTGGGTATTTGGGTTTATGTTGGATTGGGTTTGAGTGAATAGTGGGCTATTTATATATTATAATTTTTTTATTAATTTTTTCGGTTAACCGAACAGTTTCGAACCGAATTAACTGTGAACTGAAAACTCAAAAAAATTTTAACCGACCCCCAACCGAATTAATTCGGTTAACTGACTGATTAACTGAATTCGGTCGGTTAACCTAATTTTTTCGATTTTACCCGAATTTTGCACACCCCTACTCACGACACCTCAACAACCTTCGCATCCCTATGTCTTTAGCAGCATATTGATAAGAAGCACTAACCACTCGTTCATCTTCCTCCCTTTACGGATCTTTCTAGATTAGTTGTCATCTTGCAACCATCCACTGGGACAAAGCCCTAATAGACCTACCACCTATTCTGGCCATCGAATAACAAAAAATATGTTGAAAATGCTAGAAATAAAGTCGAAAACAATGACGCAACAACAAAAAGTTGAGCTAAAAAGAAATTTAAAATAAAAATATAGAATAATTTCTAGCAAAAAATCCAAAAAATACAAAAAATCAACGATCAAAAACGATGATGCAAACACAAAATACAAAGAGAAACTCGAGAATCACAAGCAACAAAAGTAGTATCAAACTAAAAAAACACGATATATATAGAGCTTTCTTCAAAATGCACCGTTGTATCATCTAAACTCAAAACCAATGGCAACTCAACACCTGTAGCTTTTAACCTGCAGCTCATCATTACCTTGGTTTTGCAAACACAATAGATTCAGACTTGCATTGATGATAAGTATTTTAGAATTTTTATGGCAACTCTTTAGCTTCAGGTGCAATACTACTTTAATCTTCCCAACCATTTCTTGTTGCACTTTTCAATCACTCCACCTTCTATACACCTTACAAAAAAAAATGTCTCTAAGCAAGCCCCTTTATAAGCTACCTTTCGACTGAGGGGGGAATTGTTATACCACCATCTAAACCAGACACATGGTGCACTAAAAAAGCTCTAGGTGGATACTTGAGGATGATTCCTCACCCCCATCCTCCATGCCTACCTCAGGTGATCCAGCTTCCCATGTCAATTACCCATTGTAAGTTAACTGCTAATAAAAGAGACATCTCCCCTCCATCTGGCCACTTGCTTACTATGATTAGGCCATTTGTTTTTTAGTGTAAACACTCATTGCAGGGACCATTGGAACTCACTTGGGCGTAACAACCTCGTATCATTTAAAGGAATAATAGAATGGCCTCCATTGTGCATGTCCCTCACGTACTTCATGATGATAACCACTTCACCACATCATGCAAATAGAAAAGCAGGAATTCTCTTATAAATACCCTCATGAACGATGAAAATTTGATTTTTTTTTTCCTTTAAGCAATCCTTAAGCACTTACTCTATTTGCAAACCAACATCCTTAGCCTTCCCAACCTTCTCCCTATCCTCTTGTTTTTCTTCGGCTCTTTTCCTATTTAGGTGAACCGACCTCTTTCAAACCACCATAACCTCCTCCTTGTCTTACCCTCCTTGTCTTACCCCATGTTGTTCTAAGCATCAACAATCCTAAACTCAACAACCGCTATTACTGAGTTGCTATGCATGGTACCAATGTGTACTTATCTTACTAACATGCAAAGATTTCGTGGACGAATATGTGATGATTTGATAACAGACTAAATCAATAATCATTCTTATCAAGATTGTACTAAAAACATATTTTAAGAATTAATTTTTCTCAATAAACAATATATAAAAATAAAATATCAACGTAAAAAAGCCTTTTCGAAAGTATCATTTTGCTTGTTTTCTCTAACCTATATATTTTAAATTTTAAAAGTAAAAAAATCAATGTGCATCTTTTTTTCTCACTACAATTATATTTAAGGTAAACTACCTATTTAGTTACTCAAGTTTATTCACATCCCTATTTTGGTTGCTCATTTAAAAAAAATGTTATTTTAGTCATTCCCGTTAGAGAAGTTATCAATTTTAGTCATTTCCATTAGATAAATTGTTAATTTTAGTTACTTTACTGTTAAACACCTTCGGTCACCAAATGGAATGTTGATGCGGCAATCTTTTAATTTGTATAATAATAAATTTAGCCCTTAACACTTTACACATTTTGTCAATCGCCCTAATTCTAAAAAATTTAACAAATTTAACCTCAACGTTTGCACATATTATTAATTTAGTCCAAATTCTAATAATTTATAATTTCAAAATTTTGAAAATATATATGATTTGTTATAAAAGACATAAAATATAAAATATATAAAATTATCTTATAACTTTCAAATCATCTTCCGCCATTAAAATTTTAGGACTATAAATTGCTACATGCGTTCAAATTATGTAAATGTAATATAAGTTTAAAATATTTTTATATTTTTTAATTAAAATAACAAAAGAAAAGTCTTGAAACCTAGAAAAGGGTTTTGAAATCTTTTCTCACAATTAATTGTATAGATCAAGCAAGGCCAAAGAAAGGCCGAACATAGAAAACATTTTTAGGTGGGTCGAATGGAATTTTAATTTTTATAGTTTATATCTTTATAATTTTTAAAAGATTAAATTAATTTTTATAATTTTAGGAGGGCTAAAGTGTAATTTTACCTTTATTAATTTAAAATTTTAAAAATTTTAAAAATTTTTAAGGGGTCTAAATAATAATTTTTCATTTTAGAGGGACCGGGGCCTACCACTCCCCCTCTAAATTCGCCTCTAAGATCAATTTTTTTTTTCTTTTGCTCGAAGTATATGGATTGTATTCTTAACCTTTCCTCTCTTGAAACCAAAATTTCTAAACTCATAAATTTCTTGACCTCTCCTCTATCAATTTTTATAAATTTCACCTATATTTTGTAATCCATAAACTTATTCTTTTTAAAACCCATTATTTTTCTGAAGGTTTTAAAACCCCATAGTTAAACAGATAGAAAACCCAAGAACTATTTTGTTTGAAACTTATGTCTTCCTCAAAATTATTTTAAAGCATAAAGAATGTTAATCAAAAAGGTTTTTCTTTTTTTTTAAGAATTTGAAAGTTTCAAACTATGAAAAAGGATTAAAATAATATTTAACTTGTCGATTTTTTACTAATCGAAGAGAGGCTTTTGAGGAAATTGAAAAGGTTGGCTTAAAAAATGGATTTAGGGTAATTGAAGGTTTTGGGTTTAAACAAAAGAAGAGAATAAAAAGGATTTTTTGTTTGTTATATGAAATTTTAAGAAGTTTTTCTTTTCTAAAATCGTTGCTATTCAATTCAACATGCATTTCAATTTAAAAATATGTATATTTATTATTTTATATCTTTTATAATAAATGATATATATTTAAGTTTTTCAAATTATATATTTTTTTCAAAATTTTAGAATTTGGACTAAATTATCAAAATGTGTAAATATTGATGGTTAAATTTATTGAAATTTTTAGAATTAGGACCAATTTAATAAAATATGCAAAGTATTAAAGGTTAAATTTATTATTATACCAGTTAAAAGGATTACCATGTTAGTATTCCATCTGTTGACCAAGGGCATTTAATGATAGGGTTATTAAAATTAATAATTTATCTAACGAGAATGACTTAGATTAACAACTTATTTAACAAAAGTGGCTAAAATAATAATTTTTAAACTGAATGACCATAATAAGAATATGGGTGACTAAATACGTAGTTTATCCAATTCATTGTACCAAGCATGGGTGCAGAATTCGCTATGCTAGATATCTGCCACTGCTATAATCAACCCAACAATGTTTACTGCCATCACATTGCTAAGGCCAGACACTATCTGCCGCCCAAATCTGAATTTTGAATATGGATTTGAAATTAATAAATCCAATTATATAAAGAAATAAAATTTAAAATTTATTTTCAAAAGACGATTTTTAAAAAAAAAGATTGTATGAAACTCTGATTTCACGTCATTCTTTATCCATTTTCAATAGGAGAATGACAAATTTGTTATAAAATAAAGAGAAATTGAGAGAATAAAGAATAAAGAAAATATAAAAGCAATAGAGGAGGTACTTAATTGATAAAAAGGATGATTATAATGTTTTACCGTAGTCTTTATTTATAAACATAAGAAGTATAAAAGAAGTAAAGATCTAATTCTAATAATTATTATAATTTAAAGTATATTAAAACTTTATCTTGATCGTGATGGACATCCACTTAATAAGGTATTTATAACACTCCCTCTTAGATGTCAATTAGAAGATAATGTGTGTAGACACTCAATTTTGCCCGGGCCCAGAAATAAGTCCAAAAACAAAAAAATAATAAACCCCCAAAAAAAAACCGAAGTCCAAGTTCAGTCCAGAATTACAAATATAATTTGGCCCGATCGGAATGGCCCATTACTTGAAAAGATTTAAGGTCCATCTACAAGCTTGACTCATATGAAAATATAATCTTCAATGATATGCAATCTTAGATATGATATGCAATCTTAGATATTATACAATCTTAGATATGATTGCAATCTTAGATATGATAAGCAATCTTAGAAGATATGATTTTGTAATCTTAGAGATTTAATTTGTAGATACCTTTTAATCTTAACCGTTGATGTAATTAATCTGTACCGTTGGGTTTGGGGAGGCTCAACTATAAATAGAGGCCTCTCCCCTCATTGTAAAACAACTTGACTTTACTTGAGTTTTGGGAAGCAATAAGAATTCTTATGAGCATTCACTCAAATTTCTCTCCCTCTTGTGTTCTTATTTTCTACGGTTTGTTCTTATTTATTCTTTGTTCATTTTCGTTTTCAACCTTTTTTTATTTTGATTTAATCGCTATTTCCTTGATTTTTAATTCTCTTTTATATTTTATTTTTTAATAATTTTAGTATTTTATCAAACTATTTTTTATTAAATTCTATATTATTCATTGTTTTAAAAAATATATTTCATTTAATTGAAAAAGTTTTTCTTAAATAAGGCAATGTTTGGTATTTAGAAATTCGGGAAATAGTGCCCTAACATGCTGGGTTGCGATTTTTCGTTTAACTAAATAACCAAATATCCTTTTAATAAATTTTCAAAATCATGAGATAATTTTAGTTACGAGGATTTAAAACATCGTGTCCTAACATGCTGGATGTAATATTTGTATACTTTCGGAACAAAGGAATCTCAAGTTTCAACTTTAAATTGTTCAAGTTTTAAAATCTTTTCAAATTTTCGACATTAGGACAATAAATAATCAATTCGGTACCAATTTTGGGCGTTACGAGAGTGCTAATCCTTGTGCGTATCCGACTCCCAAACCTATTTTCTTGAATTTCGTAGACCAAAATGTTTTATAAAGGTGATCCAATCACACCTATAAAGGTTGGTGGCGACTCCTATTTTCATTTTTCAAAAAGTCGAACCCCATTTTTCAAACCCCTTTAAAAAATGGTTTTGACAATGTGCATCGTTAAAACCTTATTAGGAAAAATCCAGTGGGATAAAAAATTAAGGAAGGAAAAAGAGTACACAATCTATAATATGCATAATATGCTACCTCATTCAAAATCTCACTAAAAATATCCAATAGGACAAAACCTCGATTAAGGGAAAAAGAGTACAACACGTATTTACTCCCCCTCATGAAAACATCACATATTTTCTCATATTCTATGTATTCAATCTTGAATACTAGTTTTTCAAATGACTATTTGAAAGCATTAATGTCATGAGTGAGAAAATTTTGGGGAAATATATTTTGATGTCTTCAGGAGATTCAACAATAATCATAACAAACTTTAATCATGATTTTTTTATAAAAACACAAATAGGTATTTTGGATCATTTTATAATCCTCCTTCAACTACTATTCACTAAGTCAAATCTACCATATATGTTCAAATTATTTCAATGCATATAAATGAATAATTTCTCGAGAATTTCAATATGTTTTAGCATCCTAAATCCTTCAAGGATTTTAATATAAAATTTATTATATAGTGATTCATAAAGGTTGTAACAATAACCATTAGACGCAAGTTAAATTTTTATGAATTGTCAATTTAATAATATATCTAAAAGTTATTGCATCCACCATAAAAGAATATTATATATTTTTATAATTAATGCTAGGACTTAGCGAAAAACTTCCTATTTTTATTCTGCTTTTGCAAAACTGCTTCAATTGCACCCTCACTAGCTTTATACCTTTAGATATTTAGACTACTGGTCCAAAAACTTCATGAATTTAATTGTACTTGAGTGGGTTTTTTACTGAAATAATTTTAAAAAAAATATTTATCAAAATAAGTTGTCAGCCCGATTATTTACCAAAATGGGTTGTTTTTCTCATTCGCCTATTTGACAGGCGCGATTCAATTTTTTATATTATTTTTTGTTTTTTAAATAAAATATTATTTTTTTATTTTTATTAAAAATATTTAAATATATATACAGGTAAAAATACGGTCTAACGGGTCAAAATACGGGTAAAAACGGGTCGCGCCTGTCGAATAGGCGCGATATTCGAGCTTGACAGGTAGGCGTGATTGGGCTGCCCGCACAGTCCCCCTCCTGCAGCAGCAGACCGCCCACCCCGCTGCCCCTTCTGGCCGCACACACCCCATCCACGCATCGGAAGAGAGAAAGAAAAGAGAGAAAGGAGAAGAAAAAAAGAAGAACAAGAAAAAAAAAGGTAATGTATTTTTTAGTAAATAATTTTGTTTATAATTTAAAGAGTTTAATTAAGATATTGTGGTTTTTTTGTTATTAATTATTAATTATAAAATATTTATGTTTAGTGTTTATAGTTTTGGATTAATATTTTGTATGAATGTAATTCTTTTTGTTTTTATAATTATTTTAAAATTAATTTGTTAGTAATTTAGGATTATGTTAAAATTTTTGTGTTTGTAATTATTTTAAAATTAATTTATTAGTAATTTAGGATTAAGTTCTAAATTGTTGTGTTTAGTTTAGTATTTGGTGAGCTTAACATATAAGTTTATAAAAAATTAAAATCATTTCATTTTGAAAATGAATATGGACAAATGATGTTTAAGCTCATTTAAATTTTTTAAGTTATTTGTTAAGTATTGGTATGTTAATGGTTGTTTGTTAACTCATTTAATTTTTTTATATCAACTTGGATATCAAGATTAAGTTATATAAATTATTTAACACCCACAAATATCAATGTTTCCAGTGTTTTGTAATTTTTCATGTAATTTTTATATAATGTAATTTTATTTGATTTTTCATTTATTTGACAATTTGTATTGATTTATTAAAATGTTGATTAAATTTGTTTTTATTTTTATAGGTTGTTTGTTTGAAAGAAACTAATCGGTATGTTTCTATTTCTATTTTATTTTTATATTTTTAATTCGTATATTTTTATGTTCATCCCTTCTGCTCCATCTTCTTCACCTAATGGAGTGGGATCTTCAGTTGCCTCCATACTAGCTAACTCAGTAAATAACTGAATCGGTGCATTTTGGTTACTTCAAGTCCCACAATAAAAAGCGACCATTGTCTCCACATCTTCATCGTCTACGAGTTCCATTTCGGTGAATTTTATGGGATCCGTTGAAACTGGAAACTTGTAGAAAAGTTTCGAGATCCTTCTCCCACAACGTCTATAAAATTTTTCACTAATTTTTTCCTTCATATCATCAAACGAGATATTTCTATTAAATCTCATTGCTACTTATTTGCGACATTCAAATATACATCCCACGGTTGTTGTCAAAATTTCTCTATCAAAAAAAGCACATACGAAAAACTGATTCTCCCACTACAACAAAACAACCCTATTGCAACACTTTTTTTGACCTAAGACGACGCAAAAAAGGGTTGGCATAGGTCTCGCGACGCTTCTCTCGACGCTTCCAAAAAGGTTGTCTTTAGTACCGTTGGCGTAGGCACGGCGACTCTTTTGAAAAAGCGTTGCCAAAAGTCAGCATACGACGACCCTTATTGAAGCATTGTGAAAGGCTTAGTCAATGGCGACCTTAAAAAAATGTCGCGGTAGACCTAGTTAAGGGCAACCTTTAAAAAAGGTTGCGATAGACCCATTTAATACAATCATAAAAGGGTTGCGATAGACCAATTTAAGACAACTGTTAAAAATGGTTGCGATAGACTCGTTTAGAGCAACGTTAAAAAGATTGGTATAGATTCATTTTCGGCAACCTTAAAAAGGTTGCGAGAAGCCTTGTTTACGGCAACCCTTAATAAAAATTGCTATAGACTTTATCTACGGCAACCTTTTAAAAAAGTTGTGGTATATCTTGTTTACGGCAACCATGAAAAAAAGTTGCGATAGACCTGTCTACGGCAACATTTTAAAAATGTTACAATAGACCTTGTCTATGGCAACCTTAAAAAAAGGTTGGATAGACTTGTCTAAAGCAACCTTAAAAAGGTTAATGATAGATTCGTTTAAGGTAACCTTAAAAAGGTTGCGATAGATCTTGTTTAAGGAAACTTTTAGAAAATGTTGCGATTGACCTGTCTAGGACAACGTTAAAAATTTTGCGATAGACCCATTTACAGCAACCCTAAAAAGGTTGCGATAGACCTTTTCCAAGGCAACTTAAAAAATGTTGGGATAAACCCATCTAAAGCAACCTTAAAATGGTTAGGGTAAACCCGTCTAAGGCAAACTTAAAAAGGTTGGGATAGATCTTTGTCTCATGTCTGATATTTTTTTACGACGTTTTCCCCGATTTTTAAGAGCCTATTTTGGTGAAATATGAGCAAATTTGTATGTATTATGTTTGGAAAAGTTTGAGTCAATATTAATTGAACAATTAATTAACATGAAATGATAATATAAATACAAAATTATCATTGAATAATGCAGTTAGTAATTTATATACAAAATCCTAATAGAAGTAGTCAACAAGTTGCGAACATGTTGTCAACCTATTTCACATGACATCAAAAAATTATACAAAATCCTAATAAAAGCAATCAACACATTGCAACATGTTGTCAACTTGATTCCCATGACACAAAAAAATTATGAGACAACTGCATTTGTCAACCACTATAACATATATATATGTAATACATAATATGCAGTAAGCCTCATTTGTCATCATCCGAACTGACGGCTTTATCATCAAGTCCGCTACTCTGAAATTCAACTGCAAAAAATGGCAATGTACATTTTCTATTTATACAAGCTAGATGAGAAACAACATGAACACATGGAAAGAATATTTTAATATTAACCAAAGAACCATAAATTGAAGCTAAATAAAGAATTTTCATCAGTACATCCACTACTAATTATTAGTTGAGCAAGCAATAAAGATGTGACACCCCTAATGTGACCCTAGTCGGAAAGTAGTTTCGGGACCACAAAACCGAGTCATAAAAATAATTAACCGTCATATTTGATGCTTATTATATATATATGCATGTGTGAAAATTTCATGTTTGAATTTTGTTAATTGTAAGTGAATTTTATTAAATAGGACTTGTGTGAGAAAATTTAGAAATGTGCTAGGCAAATGTTAAAGTGGCCTATTGATGCATGTTAGAAAATGCTTGTCCTTGCATGTCAAATTACCCAAAACTTTAGGTAGTGGCCGGCCATGCTATGGGTTAAAGCATATTATAAACATTTTGTGTTAATGTTTTATGTTAGAAATAATAAAATAAAAGGTTAGTAATAAAGTAATGAAAAGGAGGGTGATGAAAACAAAGTTGTCTCATCCATGCTCCCCATTGCTCGTGACTTGAGGAAGGAAGAAGAAGAGGATTCTCTTGCTTCATGTTCGGTTGGTTGATGTTTAGGAAGAGGTATGTTTGATGTTATTCCATGAAATTCATGCATATTTCTAGATGTTGGTTTAAATTCTTTTGCTATTTGATGGAGATGATACTCGGCCATGGGTGTTGTCTTCTTGGTTGGTGTTTGATGTTGTGGTGATAAGGCATGAAGATGATTGAGTTTGAGTGCTTAATAAAAAGGATGGGTCTTAACAACTTCATGAAGTATTCGGCCATGGTGCTAAAATGTTGTATTGTGTTTAAACTTAGAATTTTTTTTAGTTATATGGATGTGTTAAGTTGCTTGAAATGTTAGATTAATTTGAACTCATCACCAAGTTCTTTAGGCAACCCATGTTAAAAATTTCGGTATTGAGATGCCTAGAACTTTCGGCCATAGTAGCTATGGAGAAATAACCTTTTTGTTTCTTGTTAAATTGGATGTATCTTGTTGTATGAGTGCTTGAACAAACTATGATTAAATAGATGCATAGATTCAAGGTGGGAAGGATTGGCTATTATGCTTGATACTAATGTCGAATATGAGAATGTTGTACTTGAAAAATGTAGGTGAACATGACAAGTGTATTCGGCTTAGGGCATAAAGGATATGAAAATTTTGGTATTCATTTTTTATTGTGTGTGTATGACCATGGATAATTGGCTGCACAAATATTATAAATACATAATGTATGTTAAATTTATTAAGCTACAAAACATTATACATGATCGGCCAAGGTAAATTATTTGAGTAAAGTATATCTTGATGGTACATTTCGCTAGTATAAAATGTATATGGAAGTCGATGACTATGTTTAATTTGGGAAGTAAATTGTTTGATTTAGCTCAAGAGCCTAGAGGATCAAAGTTGGATAAGGAAAGGAAAAAGTGATCAAGAGCCGTCAGAATCGTTAAGCAACTTCCGAGGTAAGTTTTAAGTGATTAAGCGTTGAGTAAATTCAATCATAATAGGACATAATGAGTTGATTTAATAAGATATGATGTGGCCATGATATGTCTTAAACTCAAATGGTAAGTTCATAAGTGTTTGGACTTGAAATTTAAGAGCAAATTGTAATAATTTGCTTAGGACAAGAGCAGTAACGTGATTTTAGAAAATCACTATAAATTATTGGTGTGGAATTATAGGCTGAATAAAATATGTAATAAAATCTTAATTAGTCTAGTTTCTTATAAAAGAGACCGTGTAAGCAAAGAAATTTCCTATAAAGAGATATTTAAAGTTGTGTGAGACAGTGTCAGAATGACTTTGAAATCCCCAGTTCTGTTTTTAAAAAATCATTATAATTTGTAAAAAAATGGTTATAAGATAAAATTTATATGCTTAGACTCATTAATGAGTTTAGTTTCAAATGAAATCAAATAGAACATATTTTGAATTCTGTACAATGAGAAATTTAATTCATAGTGAAGAGTGGTCAGATTAGTCAAACAGTGAAACAGGGGAAACTTTAAGAAAAATATGGTATTGATTGGCCAAACCTAAAATTCTGAAAATTTTATGGATGGAATATATATGAGTCTATATTCAGGGAAAATTAACGGCAATTGATTTTCAGTTTTGTAGCTCCAGTTATAAATAATTTAGTGACTATTGCTCAGGAAAACAGCTTGTAGTGAATATGTGAATTTGTTGTAAACATTGATGAAACTATTTGAGTTGCTTATAAGCTATTGCTGAAATTGATGTACAAGATAAATATATATGTGTGTGGTAAAGCCGAATGGCTAATGTGAAATATGTATGAGATATGTATATGTGGCTAGTGTGAAATATGTATGAGATATGTATATGTGGTAAAGCCGAATGGCTAGTGTGAAATATGTATGAGATATGTATATGTGGTAAAGCCGAATGGCTAGTGTGAAATATGTATGAGATATGTATATGTGGTAAAGCCGAATGGCTAGTGTGAAATATGTATGAGATATGTATATGTGGTAAAGCCGAATGGCTAGTGTGAAATATGAATGAGATATGTATATGTGGTAAAGCCGAATGGCTAGTGTGAAATATGAATGAGATATGTATATGTGGTAAAGTCGAATGGCTAGTGTGAAATATATATGAGATATGTATATGTGGTAAAGCCGAATGGCTAGTGTGAAATATGAATGAGATATGTATATGTGGTAAAGCCGAATGGCTAGTGTGAAATATGAATGAGATATGTATATGTGGTAAAGCCGAATGGCTAGTGTGAAATATGTATGAGATATGTATATGTGGTAAAGCCGAATGGCTAGTGTGAAATATGTAGGAGATGTGTGTATATTGTGGCCGAATGACCAAATGTGAAAGGTGTGTATTATTAGATATTTGATGAGGCAAATGAATTACAAATATGACAGTCGATGTGAATGTTGTAACATGTGATTAAATGTACATGAAACTTGAAATATATTCCGGTAAGACCCGATGACTACGTGTGGAGATTTTGTCCGGGTAAGACCCGATAACTACGTGTGGGGACTATTCGAGCTAAAGGTTTCGCTGAAGATTCGAGTAAAGCATAAGATTATACGACTTCATAGTAACAATTGGTAATAAATACGTTCAATGCGTTAAGCTGGTCAGGTATGTATTTTGAAATTATATTTAAGCTTGATTTGGACTAAATCACAAGGTCGTTATGTGATGCATATGTGAGTAAAGCAATAAGACTGTTCTATGATTATTGTGCGTTTGGTTAATGTGGAAAGTTAGGTGAAAATATGTAATGTACCTATGTTTATAAGAGATCACTATCAAGTGAGAATTTATCTGCCTATTATATATGATGAGATGGGCATATTCGGTAAAGGGATGGTATGCCCGAAGGAAGAGTGAAATAAAAATACGAACAACTATGTTATAATTTGATTGTTATCTGTTGACACTGCTTAAAAATTACTAAGCATTGTAATGCTTACTCTGCTTACTTTGTTTCCTCTGTTTTATAGATCTCATTTGGAAGCTACGAGCTCGGGGATCGTCAAAGAACTAGTCACACTATCACTATCCACCGCTTGTTATTCTTGTTATGTTTTGAATTATTTTATGGCATGTAAAGAATAGACCAAAGGGTCAAGAATATTTGGTTAATGTATATAAGCCATGCGAAAATGGCATCTTTTGAATGTGTACTTATAGCGCTTAAATTGTATCCTCGATCGTCTTTAGTATTTACCTAAAGGAACGTTCTTTATAAAAAAAAATATTCAAAATTTTTACTGTTCGGATATGAGTTTCAAGTCCGGTAATGCCCCTTTACTTATTCCGGCAACGGATACGGGATAGGGGTGTTACAAAAGACATCAAATAAGAACATAGCATTCAATTACAACAAGCAATGTCTATTAAACCATTAACAAACTTATTGACAATCTAGTTATAAAATAGTCACCTTACTATGCTTATTATGAAAAGTCTTGGACTTACTTGACATTCCCTTTGCCATACACTCATCGATGAGAGCCTTATACTTTTTCTCACGAGCATCCATCATTTTCATGAACTTTGCCTCTCGAATTTCAGTTAATTTCATAAATCTTTCTTCTGCCTCAGCTATCAAATAAGCTTCTCGCTCTATAGCCTCCATACGAAATCGAGATTCTGCTTCCTCGAGTAGAGTTTTCTCTCGAACTGCTTGTTTGGCTTGAATTGTTTGTATTTGCTGGACATGTTTTGCGCTCATCTCTTCAATCAATGTAGTGATGGCTAATGTAGATTGGCTTTCTCAGGTAACTGACCCATAGCCAAACAACCTAGATTTGGTCATCCCACTTCCATATCCCAATATTTTTCGATCCTTGTCAGGGCCAAACACTTGTGTATAGACCTCGTTTTCTAATGCAATATTATCTTGAGGTGTGGAAGAACTCTCAGGTATTGGCATAGAGTCTTTAACCATCTTGCGCGCTTCATCCTACAGTTATCTTTAATTAGAAAATTCTATTTTTAAAAAAAAATTGATGTCAAAATAATTATAAATAAATAAATAATACCCATTTGTTTCTTACATAAACTTGTTTTGCTGCCTCACTGCTCAATTTGCCACTCCCATCTTTGCACAAATGTTGAAATCTAAACTGCTCCAAACGCTAGGGTTCACGGCCTTCCTTCTCAGACTATTATACAACAAAACAATAGTTAACATTATTCACCAATGAGTGCAGAATAATTAATATAGGTTACATATTGATTAATATGTAATACCTACAAATTGTGCATTGAGGGTCGCATATCCTGTACAACCAGCAGTATGTGCATAACACACCTTTGTTCGAGATTCTTTCGCCTTTTCTGAATGTGCCTATTGTTTAAATTAATGAGAAAAAATATGAGAGTAATATGAAAGCTAAGTTTATTATGCCTTATTCAACAAACCACGCATTTATGCATCCCTTACTTTGATCATACTGTAAGTGGAAGTAGGAAAAATGAGACAATTAATCTAATAAAAGTGCATACCACAACTTGTGGTGTTCCCCATCGCTCACTAGCCACTTCCATTGATCATCATGCACACTAGGAGGATTGTTTTCATATATTTCTTCAATCGGTCGACCTTCTTGGACCATCTCTTTATAGTATCTAGTTTTCAAAGTCGATTTAAACTCCTTCCGGAGTTTTCCAACATGTGAGAGGATGTCAGAGTCCTTCACCTTACCTTGGAGATCAAACTTTTCCTACACAAAAAACAAAATAATGTAACAAGTACTCATTACATACAATTTCAAATAATGCAAAATTATTGCAATACATTAAATTAGAAAATGATTATGTACTACATACATGAACGATTCTCAATATGTTTTCCAACACATATTTAGAAAGATGTTTCCAATGTTTTGTATTCAAAGGACAGATAGAACTAGTCATTGCAATTGTACTGAGAAATTCAGCCAATCTGGACGCTTCCTTCCCAATAGGATGGCCATATTGGTTGGCTTCTACTACTATACGAGTTCTAGGTTGAAGATTCCATATATCTTTCATGTTTGTAGGCCCTCGCTTTCTTTTAATACCCTTAGTAGCCTCTGTCCAAAGTAACAATTATATTTTAGATATGAAAATTGAAAAAAAAATATTATGTATCAATGTAAAAAAATAAATACGATGCAAAAGCAAAAGCAAATTGTGAATATGGTAGAAAAAGAAAAAAAAAACCAATGTTAATTAAATAAAAGCTTAATAAAATATTTTATTTATCATAACAAATACATAATATTTATCATGGACAAAAAGATTTTTGTCCACTAATACTCCATTTATTTTTTTGTACAAAAGCCTATGAAAATGCTTTTAATTTTTTGGGGACAAAAAAACACTTACCATACTCTCAAAAATATTTATCCGCTAATACTCCATTTATTTTTGTTTCTCGCGCTTTCAATTTATAAAATTCTCATATAAAAAAAATGAATGAAAATTTAAAAACCAAGAAATATTCTAAATAAGAAAGTAAAAAAATGGATTTATATCATATACAGAATCAAAATTGTATAATGTCAAAATTTTTAGTAATCAACAGCCAAATTCCTTTTTCAACCTTTAATCCACCCTCCAACCTGCAATCTAAATTTTAGCAATCTTACATAGTTGAAGAAACAGGACACCATGGTAATAAACAGAGTAATTTACTGATAAATTAAATGGCTCACAATTATCATACCTGCTATAGGAACATTATCAAAACTACAGAAGATATTGAGGAAATGTAAAAACCCATCATGTTTAACAAAGCAAAGAAATGGTCTGGAAGTTGTGAAAAATTATAGTGCAGCAGAAGACAAGAGGAATCTATGAAGGAAAGAAAACAAAACATAAAACCCGTACAATAATAGAGTGCAAAAGAAGAGCAACGACAAAATGGTAACAAATAGAAAGTTCAGTGGGGCAAAAAACCAAACACACAGTTAAAGCCGAAATTTTTTTGTTTCTTTGTATCTTGTGAAGAAAATGAAAACTAGAGAAAGAATAAATACCATCAAAAGGGTTTAAACTAGTTTAAAACCAGAGAAATAATAAGTGAGAAGGAAATGGAGGTACCAGTCGGACTTGCAGGTACTTCTTCAACTGACTGAGTGGGAGTTTCATCTCCCGTGCTTTGACTATCGGTAGCAGCACTTCCTAAGGTGTTCGAACCTGTCGAAGAACCCCTCGAAGAGAATCATACACCTTTTAATGGTCACCTTTTGCCAATCATTTTCCTAGAAAACAAAGAGGTAATGAGTTTTCAACACAGCATCCAACACAGCACCGAAAAATTCATGGGTTTTGGGGAGGAGGAAAAACCGGGAAAAATATGAATTTTCTACTTGGAATTCCTGGAAAACTTGAAACCTACTGTAAATTTGGAGCAAGACTTACCTTTTATTTTACCTTTTAGGGTTTGGCTAACAAATTCAAAGTAAAGGCCGTGAATGTCTACTGCATTTTATTAAAACAAAAATCCAAACAAAACAATATGGAGAATGTCTGTCAAATCAAGCCCAAAAAACAAACAAAAAATAGACCAAAAAACAAGCAAAATAAGAATGTGGACCAAATCAAGCCCCCCCCAAAAAAAGCACATCAAATTTATATTCTATTCAATTTTTAAAATATTTGAATATTTTATATTCTATTCAATTTTTAAAATAATAACCTAAAAATTAATTTTTATAAATAAATTAAAATTAACAAATAGCACATCAAACTTAAACAAATAATATATTACAAGCTTTTGTAGCCAAATATACCTTTTTTATCCCCAAGTTGACAAAAGTCCGATCCAACCAAAATTAGGATCACAAATTTTAATCTCCTCTAATTAATCTCATATCTCATATCTACTTCCTTTTTTATTTATTATTTTTTAATTATTCGTTGAGTCAATTGGTGAAGCAGACACTTTTGGTCAAAGCAATACTCGTTAGGTTTCTCTTATTTCCCATTTTTATACTTTCATTCTTCAAAATATTCTATATTCAAAATAATTAATAAAAATTCAAGTGAAATAAGGTTGGGATATTAATAATTATAAAAAAAATCGACATTTATATAAATATCAGATGAAGGTGAATAACTTAATTTTTAATTTCAATCTACTCTATCGTCATGCTTAATCAAAATAAAATTAAAAAACACAAAGATTAGGTAATATTAATATATGATTACACATTAAAAAATAATTAAACTCTACAAACATAACTTAAAAAAAACTCTACTATCAGATCGCATATGGATAACATAATTTTCTAAAATTGTAGTAAAATAATAAAAAATAACTTTTTAAAAATAGAATAGGTGACCATCCTAGAATAAAGACTAACTCTAATATAAATATTACAATAATTTTTTAATATATTACCTAAATTACTCATAAATCTCAATCTCTAAAATAGATGATATTTCATATGTAAACATGCTCAAAGCACATATCCTCCAAGTTATTATAAAACTATCGAGTTAAGATATAATTAAATGTAAATATATAATAATAAATATATATATAGACAGCAAATAAATATCTCAAATATCATGCCGTAATAAAAATATACCGGATAATTAACGCACATCATTGATATCTAATCCTCTTGCCACCACATTTGTAGCCACGCTAATGTCATGAACTTGCCTGACCGAAACCCTTTTAAGGTGACCTGCAAGCATATATAAATGAGAATGGTAATAATCATGAAATAAAATCCTATTTACAAACAAGAAGATGAATGCTATTTTATTTACTTTTCTTTTATTAAATTTAAACATACACAAATTAATATATTTTTAAGATTATAAAATATATTACAAACTTTAAAACTCAAATCTGACTTATATATCAAATAAGTATAATTAACTTTTAAAACTCAAATCTGACTTATATATCAAATAAGTATAATTTTTCTATCCAAGTAAATTTTTAAGTTTAAATCAAAGTTAAAACTTAAAACAAGTCTAAGTTATAAATTCGATACTGGGCAAGGTGTAGGTAAGGCAATTTATGGGCACACTTATTGAAGCAATTTACTCCATCATACATTTCCTTGAGAAGGGAATGAAAGAAGGTCCCGTCACACACTAGACAATCAATAATTTTCCATTGGAATGGGACTGAAGCAGCAAATGTTAGAGATGAGGAAAAGAAAAATACTAGTAATGTTATCCGTATCAAATCATGAAGGGAATATATAAGAAAAGAAGAAAAGTAGGAAGAAATTAAAATATAAAAATGGACATCATAGAAATATCATTCCTGGTTGACTCACAGCTAAAGATAAATTGATAAGAAGCATCAACTCTTTAAGTGGACTCGCCAAATGTTTCAAAATGATTAAATAAGGATCTAATATTTTCAAACCAAATGTCTAATGTAGTAAACACATAAACTGTAGACTTCCCATTTTCAAAGAGGAACCCCCAAATGCCAAATGAAATTGACACCTTCAACTTCCCTTAAGATATCTTCCTCGGATCGTGGTATAGGAGCTACCCCATACTCTATAGTGCCATCGAATTCACGACTTTTTTTTCGAAATAGGTTTTCAGTTGATAACCATCGACGATAACCCATATAACAGAACTTCCGACCATACCGTAGCCATCAAGATTCAGTTTTTTCAGCACAAATTGGGCAAGCAACCCGACCTTTTGTACTCCACCCTGAAAGATTGGCGTAAGCTGGGAAATCATTGATTGTCCAAAGAAGACAAGCCCATAAAGTGAAAGATTCGGAAGCTGATTAATCAAAAGCATCAATTCCTGTCCACAATTGCTTCAACTCTTTAATTAAAGGTTGCATGTAGACATCAATGTCGTTGCCAGGTCCTTTTTCACCAGGGATAACCATTGACAGTATCATTGATGATTGTTTCATGCATGCCCAAGGTTTTAAATTATAAGGAATAAGAAGTACGGGCCATGTACTGTGACTTGTACTTATTGTTCGGAATGGATTGAATCTGTCGCTGGCCAAACCTAGCCTAACATTGCGAGGATCAGATGCAAAATCAGGAAACCTCTTATCAAACGCATCCCAAGCAGAACCATCGGCTGGATGTCTCAATATACCATCTTTGGTTCGTCCTTCTTTATGCCATCTCATGGATTGTGATGTCTTGGAGGATTGAAATAATCTTTTAAGTCTAGGAATCAAAGAAAAGTACCATAATACCTTGGCAGGCTTAGGACGACGACAACTATCATCAACTTGTTCATCTACATCCAACTCATTAGAAGATTGCCACCTTGACCTTTTACAGACATCACAACTGATCTTTTTACTAGCATTGCCTCAGTATAATATACAATCATTTGGGTATGCGTCAATCTTCACATACCCAAGATTTAGTGCAGAAATCTTTTTCTTCACTTCATAATATGTAGTCGGGATTGTGTGTCTATCTGGAAATGCCTCATTTAAAAACT
This sequence comes from Gossypium arboreum, assembly GCF_025698485.1. Lineage (NCBI taxonomy): Eukaryota > Viridiplantae > Streptophyta > Magnoliopsida > Malvales > Malvaceae > Gossypium > Gossypium arboreum. Next base: position 47,521,159 of record NC_069079.1, read on the forward strand.
CCAATAAACATGTCAAAGATTTTGCTGACCATCCAAAAAGTGCTTTAAAGTGGTAAAGCCGAAGTATGAATGAGACGTATGAAAACTTGACACAACCGGGATAGAGCGGAATATCACAATCATCTAAAAGAGTAGTTGCTCTTTCTGTAGTCCTTTGGGCCTCATTAACATCATCTTCCCGACCATTATTCTGAAACTCGCTTAAAACTCCATCAAAACTCTCATTAAGAGTTGGGATGTTGATACCTAGAGCATCCATTATGAGATCTCTTAAATCGGCTTCATTGTCTTGTGATTGTGTACAAATTGATGGAGAAGTTCTCACTGTTTGGTCGGTTTACACCGATGTTCTTTCAATGGATTCTCCATGAAAAATCCAATGCTTGTATTCTTTTATTATACCATCAAGACGAAGATGCTCACCCACAATATGTGGTTCGTGCAATATCCTATTATTGCAACGATAGCACGGACAATATATTTTTCCGTTAAAAACTGATTTTTCAATTGCAAATGATAGAAATCTTTCTCTTCCAGCTAGGTGATTGGTGCTAAATCTTGGAGCATCCATCCAACTTTTATCAACCATCTGTTAAAGTAATTAATATTAAAACAGAGTATCTATTAATGCCTAATCCTAAGGTTCATGTGTGAAAGCGATGAGCTTTCTGGTGAACTAATAGCAACCAAAACTACCTAATCCAGAAATAAAATAACAAGTTTAAATATTAAAAAAATAAAATTTATCTTGATGACAAATGATAAATAATATCTAAATTCTTATAAATAAAATATTCCAAACTACAAAGATAGAAAAAATTAAACCTAAATTTTTAAAAAAAAAGGGAAAAAAAAAAGGAAAAGAAAAGGTTTACTAACCTTTTAGTTATATCAGATTCGTAAATCTAATATGACATATATCAAACGAAAGGGGGGGTGACTTAAAGAACAAATCAATTAGATACGTCAAAGAAAAATTTTGAAGTCAGCAATACGTTCCACATCTATGTTAACTGCTTTTAATTGTTTTTATCACTTTTATTATTTTATTTTCACATGAATTATGGTTTCTAGATATAATACAAACATGAAATAAAAATAATTAAATTACAAAAATAAAATAAATCTTGACATAAATATATAAAGCGCCTTAAATGCTAGATAAATTTTCCGATGAAGATTACAACTTATTTATATTTTTTCTCGAATGAAAATTAGCGACCTTCTAGATAACTATAGCTTTGAATTTTTTTGGAAAATTATTATTAATTATAATTATCAATAATGTCATTAAAATTACTTCTTGAATTGAAAATGGCCACGAATACTGCATTATATTTGCTTTTTTTAAAAAATGACCAGACATTTCTATTGTTCTAGAAATACACTTGAATTTATTATGGCTTAATTAATTTAAAAAAAAAAACTCATGGAATTTGATTAAGTTGTTGATATTAACACACCATGAAGACAACAAATTAATTTGCCTGAATGAGAATGACATTTCATGAAACTAAGTTCTGAGTGGTGATTATACAAAAAGAGTAAAACTTTTTTGGGTATAAGTGGATTTTTCCTTGTTTAACTACAGATCCGATTATATATGCATGGTTTTGTTCAGGCCATTAATTGATGAATAAGTAAACAGCGTGATTTCACAAGTAGCTGAAAGAAAAACTAGAATAAAATAGGGATGGGTTCCTTACTTTGTCACAGGAGACTCGTACAAGCCACGAAATAATTCCCACTTCTTAGCAACTTGAGCAATGTCAGGCATCAGCTTTGGCTGCCCGCCTGAAGTCCCAATGCTGCATTTGATCAAACAAATGATAGAACTATTAGAAGGAAGCAAACAATGCCCCAAAACACACAGAACCAAAGAAACAAATTCATGCATGCCTTAGAAAGAATCCTGTAATGGGTTTTGTTAAAAGGATATCTAATGTCTCCCCACTAATAATCCTATCTATGTAAGGCTTGACATCTTCATAGGTAACTATGAGAACATTTTTCTTAAAGAGCTGCTTGTCGGTTTGACCATGGAGGAATCCCTTTAAATACTGGCTGACTATACTTACCTGCATTCTAGAAAGGCAAGAAGAATAAGGGTGTTAAAGAAATCTTAGGGCATCAAAATGATCAAGTATTTGTGAAAGCCATAGATAATTTAATGCGATTATTATATCTAGAACATTAGTACAGAATGGTGAAATTATAGAATTTAAATAACTGTTTACACATTTCCATTCAATGGTCGATATAAAGTTTAAACCATATATTCATTCCATTCTAGTTTGAAATGACAAAAGCTACGTGCCAAGTGAGAAACTGTAAACAAAGCAGATAAATAAATGCACTACTGTTATATTAAAAGGGTGGCCTAAATTAGAGGTGGCAAGCTGGTTTAATAAATTAATTATGGAAATCATTAATAAAACCGTGTTTAGTCTATTGGCTTCCAAGGTAATAGACAATAATGAGTTGGCAAAAGAAGAAATAAAATAAGGAAAAGAAACTTTAATAAATTTTAAAAAAAAATGCAAGAGTAAGGCATATACCTTGCTTGTTTCTTGAGCTCCCAAACTTATCAAAGCAAGAAACAGAAGTCAAAAGTTTTATGTACCATAATTAGGGGTGATATCCATGAGGTGAAGTTTTTTTTTTTTATTTTTTTATATTAACTTTTTGTGAAGATATTCATGAGATATTTCCACTAAAGGAACTCCATTTAACAAAATCTCTCCCTTCAAAGGATCGTAAAATCTCTCAATTAAGTTTGCAATCGTGGTCTGCAACAGATAAGAAATTTAGGACATCAACTATTAAAATCCTCCAACAGAGAAAAATGGAAAAACAGTAATAGGGAAAGGGATGTTGATGTTACTTTTCCACCACCACTTGGTCCAACAAGGGCAACTTTCGAACCAAGTTTTAGTTTCAATGTTATTCCCTGCAATTCAAACAGTCATCTGTTTCAAATCATGAAGTTCGAGAATCGTAAAACCATGACTTAAATTAATCTCCTAAATAACAAATGTTCTCTCTATCAGAATTCGTTGGCCAGAGCAATGCCAATCTATGCACTTCAAATTTACCCTTGTTTTCCTGTGATCTTCTTCAATATTATCATGTTGCAAATCCTAAAAGGGCAGGCCGACTAAACCAAATCCATCACCATGGTATAACAAGGAAAAGCAGAAAAACAGTGTCAATATTGCTGATATTACTGAAACAAAAACAGAATTCCAAAACTGCACTTGTACAAGGAAAGTGGCCCTATATATATATCAACTGTAGATTAAATGAAAACAGCCAAGTGTTCAACTAATTGAAAATTGTTCCCTGACCTTAAAAATATATAAATTGTAGATTAAAGGAAATCGACTTAATTCATTTAACACAAAACCAAATCAACCATACATACCCATGAAGATTGAGACAAATCTCAACAAGTTGAAACTGATTCACCAGGTTCTACCACTACAGGATTAGGGATTTCATGCATGGAATCTGTAAGGTAGGCTTTTACCAGTAGCTGGAGCAGGTGGTGGACGGCAGATGCACCGGTGGCTGGGGCAGGCAATGGACGGCAGATGCACCGTGGTCAAGGCGAGGCGGACGGCAGATGCACAATGGTCAAGGCGGCGGAGGACGACAGATGCAATAGGTTTGCTTTGGCCAACAGAGTTTGGAGTGAGAATAAGTGGTTTTTTGTGGGTAAGATTCATGGTAACTTTACCTATTGACCACTAATCCCATGCCATGTCACCATCATTTAAGTCTTTTTTTACTAATTATTTATTATTCAAAAATATTTTACTTTCTTTAATTGAACTCTTTATTAAACTATAATGGTTTATTTATTAGATAAATCTCTTAGTTATAATTTAGCTTTTACCACTTATATGATTTAGTCCCTATACTTAAATTGAGCACTAAAGTAACGAAATTGTCTAATCAAAATTCAATTTACTTACAACATAACTCAATAAATATTTAATAAAAATATTTACGACATCGTTTTACAAAAACGAAGTCACAAAACTAGATTTTTCAATACTACTGACTTTCGGGTCGTTACAGAGATGCAGCAGAGGGTGCCGACGAAGATGTAGCACTTTGATACAGAGGATTGGGGAAAATTTTAGGGATTTCGGGGAAGGACATTTGGGGAAAATAAAATGGGGAAAATTGGAGATTTAAGGGAGGGGGTGAAAATAAAACTGCGCCGTATACTGAAAAGTTTTTGTTTTAATTTTTTTTCATTTTTAACATATATTTTTTCTATTTTTATTTTATAAATTTTTGAATATTGAACTTTCTGATAGAAATATGGATTAAAATATTAAATTTTAATTTTAAATATTTTTGAAGATTTTTATAATTTTAAATTAACATATAAAACAAATAATATCATGTCATGTGGATTATTACCTTGTAGGTTTTCACATCAATATCATTAAAAATTAATTTTGTAGTTAAATTTCTATTAAAGTTGAGATTTAACATTTTTAAAAAGTCGAATCTCAAATTTAGTTCAAAAATAAGAATCAAATTGATAAAAAAATAAATATTGAGAGTTAAAATTTATCATGATCAACTCTTTTAGGAATTAAATTGGTAAATGGGTATAGCATGTTCTAGTATTGTTGAAATGATTTCTTTTTCAATATTATTCTTTTTCGATAAGAAATTCTAATTGTGGTTGAAATATTTATGTATGCATTATCTAAATATAAAATTATGTTATATAAATAATTTTGTTAATAATTTACAAGAACTGAATCAAATTAAAGTTCATATATTCAATTGCATATTAAACCATTGTTCATATGTATGCTTTTGGGATTTATCTCATTTTGATATTTTATTTTTGAAAAATAATAATTTATATTTATCTTATTTATGATTAAAATTTTAAATATATATAATATAATTTTGAAATACTTATGTTAAAAAATCCATAAACCCTAAACCCTAAACTCTAAACCCTAAAATCTTAAACCCCAAACCCATAAACACAAAAACCCTAAAACCTTACACCATAAACCATAACTACAATCCCTAAACTTTAAACTCTAAACACTAAACCTTAAACCCTAACCTAAATTGATTTTTTGCGGCATTTTTATTAAAAACCTTATTCACACTCGAAGCTAAGTTATTTTTAATTTGAATATATATATATATATATATATATATATTCACAAACTGATGATATTTTAAAATTTTAAGAATATTCATATTTTAAATTCAAATTTTTCATGCTACGTACTCAAAAAAAGTCGGAATTAAGTAATTTGGAATGTTACACCTTTATAAAAAGAGTTGGCCAAAGCATATGTTGACAGGTCTATCTGAACACTTAGGAAAGTGTCGCCCCAAAACTGTAGTCTTAGGACTAGACAAAAGCCAACTCTTGCTCAAGCGTTGCCTTAGGCATACATATCGCAACCCTTATACAAAGAGTTGCCGAAAGCGTAGTTTATCGCAGCACTTAGGAAAGTGTCGCCACAAAAGTGTCGTCTTAGGACTACACAAAAACCAACTCTTATTCAAGCATTGCCTTAGGCATACATATCCCAACCCTTATATAAAGAGTTGACGAAAGCGTAGTCTATGCAACACTTAGGAAAGTGTCACCACAAAAGTGTCGTCCTAGGACTACACAAACTCCAACTCTTATGCAAGCGTTGCCGTAGGCATACATATCGCAACCCTTATACAAAGAGTTGCCAGAGCGTAGTTTATCCCAACACTTAGGAAAGTGTTGCCACAAAAGTGTTATCTTATGACTACACAAAAGCCAACTCTTATTCAGGCGTTGCCGTAGGCATACATATCGCAACCCTTATACAAATAGTTGGAGAAAGCATAGTATAGTCCAACACTTAGGAAAGTGTTGCCCCAAAAGTGTTGTCTTAGGACTACACAACACCAACTCTTATTTAAGCGTTGCTTTAGGCATGCTTATCCCAACCCTTATACAAAGAGTTGCCAAAAGTGTATGTTGGCCAGTCTATCGCAACACTTAGAAAAGTGTTGCCTCATAAATGTCGTCTTAGGACTAGACAAAGCCAACTCTTATTTAAGCGTTGCTTTAGGCATGCATATCGCAACCCTTATACAAAAAGTTGCCGAAAACGTATGTTGGCCAGTCTATCGCAACACTTAGAAAAGTGTTGCCCCATAACTGTCGTCTTAGCACTGTTTTGTTGTAGTGTCCATCTTCAATACTAGATCTGTTAAAAAATTTTCAAAATTTTTAAAAATAGTTTCGAATAGCAAAAAAATTACATAAAATTTTTAATGCAAAAATATTCATTCAGAAGCTAACAAAATTAATAACATAACAAAATAGCTTTCAAATAATAAAATTACTAACAAAACTTTGCATTCTATTTAAAAAGAAATAAACTAAAATACCTTATCCTCCTGCTTGTTTTCCTTTTTTTTTCTTCTCCCTATCTTCTTATTTCCGTTCAACTAAATTTTGTGTCTGTTGCTCTGCTAAATTTTGTGTATGTGCTCATTTGATTTTCGGGGAATATATAAGAGAAAAGATAAGCAACAGGCGTGCGGGCCCCACCATTTGCGCCTCAGAGGAAGGCTCAACTAGTTGCGCCTCTGACATAGGCGCAACCTGTATTCGTATCTATACGCGGGTCATACTGATCCAAAAATAAAAAATAATATTTTATTTAAAAAATATTTTAATATAAAAAATTGAATCGTGCCTGTCAAATAGGCCCGAATGAGAAAAACAACCCATTTTGGTAAATAATCGGGTTGACAACTTATTTTGGTAAATAATTTTTTATTTATTTCAGTAAAAATCCTACTTAAGTTGTGTCTTTCTATTTTGATCAATTTATTCCATATATATATATATATATATATATATTTCTCAATAGATTGATTCAAGATCTTCCTTTATTTCATTATTTCAATAATAATATTGTATGTAAAATTATTGTCGACCACTTTTATTAATCGGTTCTACAATTTCTTGAATTGACATAACTTAGAGAGATCTTCTATTATTTGGTTCTACTTTTATTATTCGGTTTCACTTCTATGTTGTTTATCATTATTCGCCGACCAGTGGCCTACAAGGATTGGCCCTCTATGTTTGGTTTGCACATATAATAGGAGTAGAGTCTTCCTATGATCATTACGAGTTTCATTGATTCCCTGTACAGACTTTGTCAACCTCCAACTGCAAATAGGGTAACAGTACATTACAAATTTACAACGGAAGCTGAGATAACATCACCACCACTAATAATAATAATAATGTCAAGGAAACATATAAAAAAGTTGACAAATCAAGCACCAGTTGACGTATATGAAGCCTCCAATTATAGTAAAACTTATTAGCAGCTGAGTGTTGTATGCAATCACACTTATGGAGGTTACCTAATTCATTGTTGAAACTATTGTTCAAAGCTTTATTAATCTTTCTTCCTTGGAAGTAGTTCTTTCAAGTATTCAGAGGGTTGATATTGTCAAATCTATATTTGGATATGTGTGGAATATAGACATCAAAGGCAGGAGCTTCAATCAAATATGAAGAGTCCTATCAACATAGATATTCAACGGAGTCTGTTTGTATGACTAAGTTTCGTGTGCAAGCGACATTGAATCAAGGTTCACTGGGGCGAGATAAAACTAAAAAAGAGGATCAAAGCTAAAAGTATTTGTATTAAAATGATCTAAGTTAATTTTTAAATTTTTTGAAAAGCGTCGAAATTGCCATTGTTCCATTTAAAATAAAAGATAAAAGGAATTAAATTGACATTTTAGATTCTGTTCGAGGATGTTGAAGCCGTCAAATCTGGTTGAGTCCATTGCACTAAATTGATTTTGGAAAATGACCTGAAAATCCAAATCCAACATCTGTTATGTTTTTAGTTGATAAAATATGATAAGTTTAATTGTTTGGATAAATCCGATTAAGCAACGAAGAGTAATTAAATTAATTAAGAAATTGAAGAGAACGATTATAAATATTTTACCTGAAATTTTTTTTTCGAAGAGGATAAAAATTCACAGGCAAAGATAATTTCATTAAATCAGCAAAAACGAAGAGTATAAAGATGAAGATAAAAACTAAACCCTAAAGCCCAAAAATAAGAACACTCGAAACTTAAACACAAAATTTCCTGAAAACTTGTAAAAGTTAATATATTAAATAATCTACACTAATCAGCATTTAAGCGGGAAACTAAAACAGTTTTTAACTGAAAGAAAGTAAACTCAGAAAATTGAGAAACACGTCGCCACATTGCGACGTGGCTTTCTTTTCGTCGTGATGAAGTATGGTCACGTCATCGGAACGAAGAGCTCCTCTTCGTTGCTACGTCACACACTATTAATGCTTAAATATGAGGCATACTCGACATTAATCAATCCTTTTACAAAATATATAAATAATCATACAACTGGTGTATAGATTAATGAATCAAATATGATGAAAATGGATGAGTTGCCATTTTCCTATATATTTACATTTCCATAAACTCTTTAAATTTATGTAAAAAATTTGCTGAGAAGAAAATAGGGTAAATTATATCATTAGTCATTAAATTATAGGTAAGTTTTTGTTTTGGTTACTTAATTCAAAAAATGTTATAATTTGATCACTAAATTATTCGAAAGTTTTCATTTAAGTCACTAAACTATTCAAAATATTTTATTTAAGTCACTAGACTATTAAGTTTTTTTTTAAAGTTCTGCCATAAAGCTCCAAGTGACGATTTGACGATCGAGAGGGTGGATCTGTACCTATCGATGAGTAGAAGAACATAACTTAGATCCAAGTCTATCTGGCGGTCAGTGTAGGAGATTAAAGAAAAAACTGTTTGAATTTTGGTTTGTAGATTTGTGATGTTCAAAGTTGTTTCATGAAAAAGCACTCAACAATAGAAGAGAAACGGAATAAAAGCTTTCGATTGGTACAGATAGTGCGAATAAAGAAAGCTATTTAAGATCGATTTTAATAACCCAATAATTTTAATAAAAACTTGTGAATAATTCAATGACCAACAAAGTAACAACAAACAATAATTATATTTAAGTGTTAGGTGCTTTCTAGAGAAATAAACGATTAATCATAAAACATACTCTATTCGCATGAATGGATGGTTAAAGGATAAGGTGATTGGTTCTAAATTTATAGGTACATAGATTTCCAAAGGTTACTTTAGGAAATGATGAATATTTGAGATAAATTATGGAATTGTTAGATTGCCACATAATTGATCCAAAATTTGTATATCATGTCAACGCCGCATCGCTTAAACCCTAAAACCGAACCTAAATAGGCCTAAGCCCAATAATATCTATTTATGTTTTCTTGCAGAGCAGCTTCCTCCTTCCATTATATAACCCCACCGTTTCACTCCGTGTTTCTTTTCTGCAGGCTAAGCAATTTTGAGACTCTTCCATTTAGCAATGGCTTCTTCTCTAGCTCTTAAGAGGCTCGTCTCATCCAACATCCTCCCTAACTCCTTACGCGTCGCCATCGCTCCATCCACCTCCAGACTCTTTAATACCAACGCCGCCACGCCTGATGACCACGATGATCGCCGTCGTGCTGACGGTTTCTTCTCAGGTACTTGTCCACTCATCTGTTTTTCATTTCGACTTCTTTCCCTTCTTTTTAATTTTTGATTATCTAAAATTGATGCTGATTTTGGCCCTTCCGGTTTCTATGCTGCAGATCTGCAGGGGCGGCGCCAGGGGGCCAAAAAAGGTAAATTTTCACTTTAGTTCTTATTGAAATTATAAAATTATAATTCAGTCGTTTTGCCCCCTCAAGAAAAAAATTCCTGCAGATGTGTTTGATCCTTTGTCTCCAACAAGGAGCCTGAACATGATGGATCAAGTCAAGGGGAATCGATTTCTCTCCACATCCCGTGACATTCCAGGGCTTGGGAGCGAGGCCAAAGAATCAAACCTTCGCCCGTTATCTCCTCATCTTCCTATTTATAAGCCACAACTTTCTGCGACTCTTTCAATTACCAATAGGATCTCCGGGGTTTTCCTAACTACTGCACTTTTGTTCTCTTATCTTCTTTCTCTGAAAATGGGTTCAATTTGCTTCACCTATTCGAATTTCTACCAATTCTTCTTTTATTCAGCAAAACTTGCCCCACTTACCGTATCAATTGCTGCATTGGCCGTTTCCTATCATCTGTGTTATGGGGTTCGTCATTTATTGGCGGATTTTTCGGGAAAGCTGAGGTGAAGAACGGTGAGGAGGAAAGGATGTGATTCAGCTTCAAATCGACTGATTTGCTGGCTTGGTAAGTTTTTATTTTGTCTGGGCCTTTCTGGGTTTAGGTAAGCACTTTGTTTGGCAAAATAAAGAATGTGTTAATGGTTTTTTTTTTTTTGGAATAAATGGAACCTTGGTGTTGAGTAAAAAGAAAACCTTGTTAATGCCAAAAGCATCTTTGAACTTGTCAACATAGTGATCTGTGTTGAATTAGTGGTTTGATTCGATGGATTCTGCTAAATCTTTGATTGGGAGAGCTGTAACCATTAACCGTTCCCCTTTGAATAGTATGAGCTTTGATTCGGAGTTTAAACTGTGCTTATCATCCTCCGTAGTTAACAAACACCAAGCTTTGAATGTGTGAACTCTTTCTGAAAGTGATTGTGAACTGTGATAGGATTGACTTAAATGTAAGATTGATTAGTAAATCGAGAAGGTTACATTATAATTTATTAAATTGTTATTGTTAGAGATTTTGTTTTTCCTTTTAACAAGTTTAGTTCTTTGGATTTTTTTAGTCCCAAGTTTTCTATAAAATTATGATTATTACATTTTGATTTTTACGATGAACTTAATAATGATAGCTTATTTATATGATTTACAAATTATTTGTTTTAGAGGATTTGGTAGTTTTTATTATGAGAAGAGAATAAAATCAAAAGTTTCAAGTAAAGAGTTAATTTTGTGTATATATTGGAACTTGCAATGTGTTCTCTGTTAAGTGGTAGTAAATTTTGTTTCTTATTTGCTCAATTTTTGTGTTATATCAATATATATATATAAAAGATGAAATGGTCTGGAATTTCAGATTTTGTGAGATTATTCGAAGAAAAAGTGTTGTAGAGATTATCATCTATATTTGATATTACTGGTTTAAAATGTGAGGATCAATTTTAGGAAATGTTACTCTTTTTTAACCAAACACACTAGATATGAATTTCTACATGTTAGGCTAATGCAGGATGAGGATGGTTAGTTTTTAGATCATAAAATCGAAGTAGATTTGTCTATTCCAACGTTAGACGTGATCAATAATTGTAGGCTCAAGTTTTGATGCAGAATTCGAAGCTTAATGGTCGATTCGATAGATATATTTTTCATGATTTCCTCTTATCAATTCAACCCACAAGCTGGTAAATTGGCAACAACCAATCAGGGACCAAACTTGTATAGCTTTTTAGGTTTTTATACTTGGATTATATGTGATTTGCCACTCATCTGTCTTAACATGCATAAGCACAAGCACAAATATTTGGTCGGGGATTCATAAAGATCAAACTATTGTCGCATGGACTGTTAGAGGATTATATATTAAAGCCAACAAAATAAATTAATTGGACTAAAACCTAAAAATATTGGAACTTAGAGACCCATGTATATAAATTACTCATGGTAAGTTTCGAATTTAGGTACTGAAGACCTAAAGCTTTTGACTTTAACAATTGACTAGCTTTTGACTTTAACAATTGAGTCAACGCTTCATTGACCTCAGTTATATTATAAATAAATAAAGTAGAATATGTCTATATAAGTTTAAACATAATTTATAATACAGATGTTTGGAACTAATTAATAATAGTATACATGTATAATTAATAGAGATACTATATTGTTTATATTAAAATAAAAATTTATAAAAATTAAATTTTGTTGAGTAATAAATTTAAAGTTGTAATAATATAGATATGTATTATGGATATGATAATTTAATTCTTAATATATATATATATAGAGAGAGAGAGAGAGTTAAGGTATTAAATTATTAATGAAAAATATTAAATTATTGTGACAAAACTATTATTGTTAAGCAATAAATTGAAAATATAAAAATTTGTATTTAGGAAAATTAAAATAAATATGACAAATATATACATGTCAAATTTATATAGAACCAACTATTAACATGGAAAAGTTATATACACTTTTACTAGTTTACACATGGAAAAAAAATAAAACATGATACGGCACGAATAAATAAAATTTTTCTTTAAATTTATCATTAGATTTTACATGAACAAATATATTATTTTCTAAATTCAATCATGATAATAAACTATATAAAATACGATATGACATAAAAAATATGAACATTACTCTCACACACATGTAAGTCAAATTTTACAAAAATAGATTATAAATTTACAAAAAATACATATAAATTTATAATACTTTATATATAAAATTATGAATATATAAAACTAACATGATATACATCTAAAAATGGTTTGCCAGGTGAAATTTCTTTTGAAAATCTTAACTTAAAAAAGAAAAAGAAAAAAGTAAATAACTTTATTCTAAAAAAGTGATTCTTTTAAAATTAAAAAAATTATTTTAACCTATAAAATTGTGAAAAATAAAGAAAAAGATTAGTATAGCATTTTTACCCTCCAAATTATATTTTACACTTATGCTTAGATGCCATTAAAACAAACCATTTTTCTATTATAGTAAATCAAAGTACAAACTGGAACAAACCAAGGTGAAAGCACAAATAATTATTTATATAGTCCTTAGCCTCTCCTTAGCTTTTCTTCCAACTCATTTGAGAGTAGCGTCACAAACCTCTTACTTTAAGTCGACCTTAATCAACTTACTCAGGAAGTGAATGTCGACAAGGATTGATTTCTGTTCCTAGTGCACTGATATAGTCTCCTTTTTGATAATGTTCTCGATTAACCTATCCTTAATTCCTATACTACACACACAGATGTTAGATTGCCATACCACAACTAGTACCAATCTTAAAAGCATCGGTTTGCCTGTAGTGCTATTTTCATGGCTGAAGTTGCCTTCAAAAATTGATTCAGTCCTCCAACCTGAGTTTTTGATATGCAAAACCCATGCAATGTTATCGTTTCTACTATACCAATCAATTGAAATGTGATACAGTCTGTTGATTTGCTGGAGTTCTACACTTGCCTCTATGCTCTCAATCTGTGCAGATTTACTTTCATTTAATGCTTATCTGATTTGTTGGATGTACTCCTCTGCCATGTTAATAATTGCAATCGGGTTTGGTTTGATGTCCTCATACATGATTTTATTCCTGTGAGTCCATATCTTTCAAAGAAAAATTGTCACATCGACAAATTTTTCCTTCATGACATCTTTCCCAACCTAGCTAGTTCTATGGTTTGGATTAACCATTCCTTGATCGATTGCAAATTAAAGTCCAAGGTGTGAAGACAATATTTTGACCAAACTAAACTGCTCTAGCAAAAGAGCATTCCCCAAATAGGTGCTTTTCGTCCTTCCATTCTCCTTGACATAGGACACACAAAGCGTCCGATGCGTTAATTCTTCTATTAATGGTCACCTTACAAGGAAGGGCCTCATTAAGAATTTTCCACAAGAAAAGAATCACCTTATATGTGACTTTACTGGACCAAATAAAATTCCATACCTTTCACAGAACGTCCTGGTTTTGTGTGTATGATAATCCAACTTGCTCATTTAGGGCTTGAACGTAGGCTGATTTCACAGGGAACACACCATTATTTGTATGAATCCATCTCGCATTAAAAGGTCCCTCAAGCAAAGGGTTTGGATTAGTAAGATTCTGCGAGCTCACATTCATAAGAGACCCATTGTTACCTGTCTGGTTGTGTGCCACTCCTCCATTACATGTAGTCCATCCACTCTCGATTTTCCACGAGATGTTCTCTTTTAATAACTTCTTCCCAACTCGAATGCTTTTTCATGCCCAAGAATTCCTGGATTTTCCTTCTATTTGAATGAAGTTTTCCCTTGTACAATATTTTTTGACCACAGTTTCTTGAATGAGCCAACTATTCCCATTATTAACCCTTCAAGCAAGTTTGGCCAATAGTGTTTTGTTCATTGCTTACATTTTCTATTCTAGTTGATAAAATGCAACTTTCTCCAGTTAGGTTCATCACCCCACCAAAAATTCCTCAGATCCATTCTATCACAAGTATTTTGTGGAGCTTTGAAATATGATAATTGATAGATAGGTACACTCAATAGCACTAATTTGATCAAGGTTAACTTACCTCCCTGGCCCAATAATAGGATGTAACCCCGTGATAATACTTGAGGAACGAATGAATGTTACATAATCTCCCACCAAACCTTTTACATCCATCAAAGGCATACAATTAAAAGGGAAAATTTTTTACCGCCTTTAAATAGGTGACTAATAACAATATACCTTTTGAATAAGTGATTGATTGTAACACTCCTTACATTTCCTAACGATTAGTGTGGATATGAAATACTATAACATTTTCAAGCTTCAACCAAATTTTTTTCTTTTATAAAAATATTGTGAAAATAAAATAAAATAAAATAAAATAAAATAAAGAACACACATATTTTATGTGGAAACTCTTTCGGGAAAAAATCACGGGCAGAAGAGAAGAAAATTCACTATGTTGAATTCAAATAATCACAAGAGGAATAGACTATGTCAATTTATAGGCTTGTAAAGTCATATTCTAAAAGGAGTGTAGTAAGATTGAAACACCTTATTTTAATCAATATAAAATAGATGAAGTTTAATAAGGTTTAAAAACCTTATTCTAAAATAAAATATAAGAAGTGTAGTTCTATATGGATTTTACTTTTATTTTATTTTACCACTGTATTTTATTTAAATAAGGATTCGAGTCACTTAATTCTAACAATCTTCACCTTGACACAAATTCTCAATGAACAAGTTCTTCTTTACAAACTCTCAACGAACAAGTTCTCCACCTCTTCCATAAAATCCTTTAAGGGTTTAACTTCAACAATGAACACCAACTAAGTCTAAGCAATGCTCAAACTTGGTTATAGGAAGTGACTTAGTCATCATATCTGTAGGAGTTTCATGAGTACTAATTTTGCTCACAAAAATATCAACACGAGTAATAATATCATGAACAAAATGATACCGAACATCAATGTGTTTTGTTCTCTCATGAAACATTTGATCTTTTGTAAGGAAGGTTGCACTCTGACTGTCACAAAATACTGTATTGATTTGAAGGTCTTCATTGAGTTCACTAAAGAGTTCCTTCAACCAAATAGCTTTTTTACAAGCCTCAGTAATCGCCATGTACTCAGCTTCAGTGGTGAATAAAGCGACTGTAGTTTGCAAAGTGGCTTTCCAACTGATTGCACAACCTCCGATTGTAAAGATATAACCTGTGAGAGATCTTTTTCTATCAAGGTCTCCAGTAAAATCAGCATCAACATACCCAATAACTCCATCTCTAGTTCTTCCAAACTGTAAGCAAACATTAGTAGTACCTCGTAAGTATCTTAAAATCCATTGAACTACTTTCCAATGCTCTTTATCAGGATTCTTCATGTATCTGCTAACTGCACTGACTGCATATGATAAATCTGGACGTGAACAAACCATAGCATAATGAGAGATCCCACTGCACTAGAGTATGGAATATGTGACATGTACTCAATCTCATTATCTGATTGTGGAGACAAAGCCAATGAAAGTTTAAAATGGGCTCCTAAAGGAGTACTAACAGGCTTAGCACTCTGCGTGTTGAACTTGTAAAGAACTTTCTCAATGTACCCCTTCTGACTTAGGTACAATTTACTTGCTTTTCTATTTCTGAGAATCTTCATACCAAGTATCTTCTTTGCTGGCCCCAAATCTTTCATCTCAAATTCTTCACTTAGTTGAGCTTTGACCTTTCTTATCTCTCTCATTTATCTTTTACTGCTATCAACATGTCATCAACATAAAGAAGTAGATACATAAAAGAACCATCACTGTTCTTCTTAAAGGAATCAAACCTCTTGTACCACTGTCTTGGTGACTGTTTCAAACCGTAAAGGGACTTTTTCAGCAAGCAAACATAGTCCTCTTTTTCTGAGACTGTAAAACCCTCTGGTTGTTGTATGTAAATATCCTCCTCAAGTTTTCCATGTAAAAATGTAGTTTTTACATCTAACTGTTGAAGCTCCAAATCATCCATGGCCACAATATAAAGCAAAACTCAAATCGAACTATGCTTCACAATTGGGGAGAACATATCGTGAAGTCCACTCCTGGAATTTGATTGTAACCCTTTGCAACAAGCCTTACTTTATATTTGAGTTCTTCAACTCCTAGAGTCCCTTCTTTCTTTTTAAACACCTATTTACAACGAACAACCTTTTTACCTTTAGAAAGTTTCACAAGATTCCATGTTCTGTTTTTGTGGAGTGATTCCATCTCCTCTTGCATAGCAAACATCTACTTTTCTGAGTCTTCACGGCTAACCACCTTAGAATAATTAGATGACTCTTGATTTGCATCTATATCTTTAGCCACATTTAAATCATAAGCAACTAGATCAGCCTCGACATACTTCTTTGGAGGTTTAATTTCTCTTCTAGTTCTGTTTTGGGCGATAGAGTATTGTGGTGAAGAAACAACTCTATTCTCAATTTTTGTACTGGTTTGAGGAGTCGACTCTATATTAATTTGATGCTCCACCTGCTTTCGATTTTCTTTATTAGAAGAATCTTTAAGAGATAAGTTAGGTAGCATAGCAGTTTCATCAGAAACAACATTTCTGCTAATCATAACTTTTCTATTTTCAGGACACCATAACTTATACCCTTTTACACCGACTTTATAACAAAGAAAACCACATTAAATGGATCTCGGTTCCAATTTTCCATTATCAACATGAGCATACGCAGGACACCCAAAGACCTTTAAATCAGAATAATTAGCAGGATTACCAGACCATACCAATTGTGGAGTCTTTTTCTCAATGGCAATAGATAGAGACCGGTTGATCATAAAACATGCAGTAGAGGCTGTTTTTGCTCAAAACGACTTTGGTAAGTTGGCATTTGACAACATACATCGAACCTTCTCCATGATCATTCTGTTCATTCATTCTACAACGCCATTTTGTTGTGAAGTATGGCGAATTGTCAAGTGTCTCACGATCCCTTTTAACTTGTACAGTCTATTAAACTCATCAGAATAGAACTCTAAGCTATTGTCTATGCAGAGGTACTTTATTTATTTTCCCGTCTGTTTTTCAATCATAGTTTTCTAAGACTTAAATGCAAAAAACACTTCACTTTTTTGCTTCAGGAAGAACGCCTAAACTTTTCTGGAAAAATTATCAATAAAAGTTAGCATATATTTAGCTCTACCCCCACAGATCAGAATGAATATGCTTCAACTTTCCCTTCGTGTTATGGATTCCTTTGGTGAATCGAACTCTCTTTTTTTTCCCAAAAACACAGTGCTCACAGAACTTTAGTTTGCACATTCCTTGCCCATCAAGAACTCTTTTGCTCAATTCTACCATGTCATTCTCACTCATATGCCCTAGGCACATATGCCAAAGTTTAGTAATATCATCATCTGACAAGGAAGAAGAAGCGACAGCTGCATCACCAGTAACAGTAGAACCTTGCAAAACATATAACTTTAAAACCCCGCGTTTAGCTGTGTATCTGTAACCTTTTGAATCAAGAGTACTCAACAAAATTAAATTTCTCTTCAATTCTGGTATATGTCGTACGCCACTAAGTGTTCTGACAACTCCATCAAACATCTTAACTTTTATTGTTCCAACACCTGCAATTTTACCCGAAACATTATTTCCCATCAAAACTATACCTTCAGACACTGTTTCGTAAGTTATAAACCAATCCTGATTGGGACTCATGTGGAAGTTGCAGCCTGAATCAAGTATCCACTCCTCGTTCACTTTAGAATTATTGACAGAAGTGACTAGAAGTTCACCATCGTTGTAGTCTTCTACAACATCAGCTTCACCGAAATTTTCTGGTTGTTTTCCATTTTGATTCGTAGCCTCCGTTTTAATCTTGTTCTATATCTTATAGCACTCAGATTTAATCTGCCTTTTCTTTTTGCAGAAGTTACAAGTTTTACCTCTGTTTGAATACTTCGATCTATCCTTAAATTTACCACGAGGATTCCGTTCCTGTATCCTTCCACGATCATCATCAACATTTTGATTTTATCTCTCACGAACAATGAGACCCTCTCCCTGAGAGTCGAATTTAACTATAAATTGTTTCATCTTATCATACGAGGTCAAAGAATCATAAACCTCATCAACTGTGAGAGACTCACGGCTATATAAAATTGTGTTTCTAAAGGTTGAATAAGACGGAGGTAACGAACAAAGTAGAATCAATCGTAGATCTTCCTTATCATACTGAACCTCTATGGCCTCCAAGTTTGAGAGAATTTCTTTAAACACTGTTAAGTGTTCGTGTATAGACGTACCTTCCTCCAAACGATGAGCATAAAGACGCTGCTTCATATGCAACTTACTTGTTAGAGTTTTCGACATACATATTTGTTCTAGCTTCTTTTATAATGCAACGGCGGTCTTCTCCTTCATCACATCCTGCAAAATTTTGTTGGACAAATACAGGTGTAATTGTGTTAACGCCTTTTGATCCTTACGTATCTTCCCTTCATATGTTAATGTCGAAGGCATCTTATCTATCCCTAGCAGGGCATCCTCCAGATCCATCTGTGCAAGAATTGCTTGCATCTTAATTTGCCACAACACAAATATGGTGTTGCGATCCAACAGTAGAATTTCATACTTCAAAAACGCCATTACTGTGTCCAAGATGAAAAACCCGGAAGCTCGGATACTAATTTTTAAAAATAAAATAAAATAAAATAAAGAACATACAGATTTTACGTGGAAACCCTTTCGGGAAAAAAACCACGGGCAAAAGAGAAGAAAATTCACTATGTCGAATTTGAATAATTACAAGAGGAATAGACTATTTCTGTTTATAGGCTTGTAAAGCCATATTCTAATAAGAGTGTAGTAAGATTGAAACACATTATTCTAATCAATATAAAATAGATGGAGTTTAATAAGGTTTAAAAATCTTATTCTAAAATAAAATAAAAGAAGTGTAGTTCTATATGGATTTTACTTTTATTTTATTTTACCACTTGTATTTTATTTAAATAAGGATTCAAGTCACTTAATTCTAACAAATATTTATTTTGTAACAAATTAGTATTATTTAAATCAAATGGGAAATGTTTAGAAGGATTAAAAATAATTAGAAATAATTTTGGGGCAATAAATACATTAAGGATGTATCCACGTCGTAAAACAAGTGTTCAAAGTTCTTTTACTTAAATAGAGGTTATTCGAGTTTAAAAAGGTAGGGGTTTTACAATAACTTGAAACTTGAAACAATTTAATAAAATTATATAAATAAAATAAAATCATTTTTGAAGGCTTTATAAACATATTAAAATCATTTAGAAACTTTTTGTGGGGCTAAATGCCATGCGAGGTTGCGACATGCAACACTTGATGTCCCAACGTCACTTGTTGGTTGGGCAAGGTCACGACATGGTAAAGGCGAGGTTGCGAAATTGTAGAGGGAGTGTTGTGACGCCACCTTCTTGCTAGTAGGTGTGTTCAAATTTTGATTAAAACCGAATTAACCAACCGAATCAAACTAATTTGGTTAATCTGCTGATTAACCGATCTATTTCAGTCAAAAGTCGGTTAATGGTTTTTTGAAAGTACAGTTATCGATTAATTTGGTTCAAAATAGGGTAATTAATTGAATTAACTGAACTTTCAAAAAACCAATATTATATATTACCAATTTGGTTAATTTTGGTTAATTTAGTTAATTTTAATTTGGTCAATTCGGTTAAATGAACACTACCAATTTATTTTTTGACATGTTTTATACTTGTTTTAACAAAAATAAAAAATAAAAAATTAGGTTAATTCGATTAATTGATCGAATTAAATGAAATTGTTCGGTTCGATTAATTTGTTTTGAAAAAATTTTGGTTCGATTAATAGTTAAAGGTTTAAAAAGTTCAATTAATTTGGTTAATGCTAATTCGATTCAATTAACTGGTTGAATACGTATACTTGCTAGGCAAAAAAGGTTCCAAATTATTCCCAAAACATGGTATTCATAAAACATGCTTAAATATTATCAAAATAAGTGTAAGAGCCATTTGTAAAACATTGTCAACCATACGTTACAACACAAAACAATTGAAATGATATCAAAAACATGCTACCACTTCATGAATTCGTTCTAAACAAGTTTAATAAATATTCAAAATGTTTCCAACGCATCAAAAGGAGTAAATATGCATGCATGCATGCTATCAAAATTAAGGTCATAAATACTCATGGTTCAAGCCAACAAGCTATGCCACAACAATGAAAATCAAATGCCACATCCAAATACAAGGCCAAGAGTGTATGGAACTAATATATATAAACACAAACTAAGGACCCTTTAGCATGTGTCACTAGGAATCAAATACAAAAATTTCATACTCTCATAGTCTCGCAATGGTGTGAGTTGAGATCTTTGAGATGGGTTAGGCTTCAAGATCAAAATAAATATACGCGCAAGAAATGACGATGCGTTAATCACAAAGCTTAGTAAGAATTAATGAAAATAAAACATGAAACTTGTTCAAAATAAAGAGTAGCTATAAAGAAATAAAATGAAGTTACAAACTATCTATCAATCAAAACAAAAATCACTTGAGTGAGTCACTATAATAAACATAAATATAAACATCACAATATGGAGAGAAACATTTACATTATTTACACACATATTTCTTAACACATTATCATTTTCATTATCAAATTTTGAAGAGTTTGTTGAAACCATTATTTTGAAAACGGTCGACTTGGCTTTGAAAACGAAAAAATGGGAGTCACCACCGATCCTTTTAATGAGGTGTGATCAGATCGCCTCATGATCATTTTAAGAAAATGTTTGGTTTATTAAAAAAATAATTTTTGGTTTACGAAGTTTAAAAAATAGATTTGGGAGTCGGTTACGTACGAGGAAGGGTTAGAAAACTTGAGAAGAGTTTTAAAATACGATTCCTCTTTGTGTTAATATTAATTTTAAAAAAAATGATTAGATAAATCGAAATAGATGTTAAAGACCTTCTTATCTTGAAGTAATGACACATCCAGTAAGTTAGGGCATGACATTTTACCTTCGAGAATAAGCTTTTATATTTAAAACTCATGTATTTGATTTAAAAAGATATTCCACTATTTAGGTTAAACGAAGAAAAATCGAAACACAGCACGTTAGGGCACACTTTCTCGAATTTCTAAATTGTAACAGCTCGATTTTGGGGGATAATCGGAATAGTGGTCTCGGGACCACAAATCTGAAGTTAGAGAAGTTATTTTATTGTTAAAATAGAGTCATAACATATTTATAATAGTGCATGAAAAATTTGGTGAGCTAATTTTAAAGTTTGTGAGCCCAATTGCGAAAAAAGACTAAATCGCATAAAGTGCAAAAGCCTTAAATTGATAACTAAGGGTGCCAAATTGTCATGTATCATAACTTGGGCCATTAAATAGGTGATGGCTGGCCATGGTAGATGGAAATGTTGAAAAGTTAACATTAGGTGAAATTTAATGACATAAGGTATATTATAATAATACCTAAGGCTAGCTATCACTTTTTTCTTTCATTCTCTCTTCATTCCATCGATTTTTTTAGCCATTGTTAAGGGTTTTGAACTTAAAATTTTGCAGCAACTTATTCCTCTCACAAGTAAGTGATTTTAATGAGTTTTCTTAAAGATTTTTGTATTTTTGTATTTTTGAGACCCTTGAAGCATGAGCTTTCAAATGAGGGGTCTATGTTGCAAAAAGATTAAGAGTTTAGGGTTTGACTATGAGATTATTTAGGGTGTTTTCTAAAATTTTATGGAAGAAAATGAGTCTTGGGTGTCTTATAAACAACTTTTGTGAAAGGTATTAGCATGAAAACACTTAATAGGACTAATGTGCATAAGTTGTAAAATAGATAATAAATATATGAAATAGTGGGAATTTGGAGTTTCTATAAGAGTCAAAGAGGTTCGGCTAGTCTTGAGAAATAAAGAAATTTGATAAAAATTAATTTTCGGGCTGAGGGGTAAAATAGTCATTTTGCAAAAGTTTAGGGACAAAATGATCATTTAGCCTAATTGTGAATTGTTGAGTGCTTAGATTGATAAAGTGACTTAATAAGTGCATTTTTTTATTATAGATCAAGAAATATCGAGTACGAACCTAGACTAGGGGAAAGCCAAGCAAATCGACTAAATCGGCTAGTCGCCACATTTTGTAATCCGAGGTAAGTTGTATGTAAATAATACAACTACATTGTCAATTATATGTGCTTGAATTATTACAACATAAGTTGTTTGATTGTGATGTTTAGAATGTATAATGATAAATGAGATAGTAGAATCTCCGTTGGAACTTTAGGAAGTAAATCGGATATTCATGCCATGACATTTGGGTCATTCGTGTGTGAGCTAGTGTAAGATATGTCTGGGACGTGCATTGGCCACATTATGAGAGCCAGTGTAAGACCATGTCTAGGACATCGCATCGACATTGAGACGAGAGCTAGTGTAAGACATGTCTAGGACATGCATCAGCCTCGAGATGTAAGCCAGTGTAAGACATGTCTTGGACATGCATCGACTACGAGATGATAATCAGTGTAAGGCCATGTCTGGGACATGGCATCGACTTGAGATATGAGTTAGTGTAAGACTGTGTCTAGGACATGGCATCGGTACCTTCCCCTATGCTTGAGGCTTATGTAATATCCGGTAGTATTCCGAATGGTTCAACGGTGAAAGTTATGTTTTTAAGCTAATGAGGAAAGTATAACAGTGTTGTGAGTGGTACAGGTACCGAATTGGTATGTATGAGATATGAACTCAATGTATAATATGTGACTTGTATGGATGGTAATGAGTAAGTTATGCTTATGCCTACCTCGGTGTTATGAGCATGTTAATTATTGATAAATTGTTGTTGTATACTTCTTATATGCAGCTTACTAAGCTGTTATGCTTACTCCCTTTCCTTTTCATTTTCTTACAGTGCCACCTAACTAGCTCAAGGATCACCGAAAGTCAGAGATATCGATCACACTATCAACCGAAGCATTCGGTATAGTTGGATTTATATTTTTGAATATGGCATGTATAGGACTTAGACGACATTATTTTGTGTCATTGAGGTTTGACCATATGTATTGGCTTGGGTTGGGAACCCTTCAATTTGTATTAAGCCTTGAATGATGGCTAACATTCATTTTGAATTTATAAAAGATGCATTATCATGGTTGAATGAATGTCTATTGTGGCTGATTTGGTTATTGGAATTACGCTTGTTTTGGTATTGGTTGGTATTTGTATAGAACTACATATGTAAGGGTGATAATAGGCTTGGTAAATAGCCTTATATTGTCCATATAGGTAGGCACATGGGCGTGTGGTCCGACCGTGTGTCTCCTACACGTAAAAGATTTCAAGTCAGTATGCATAGTAGTAAACACATGGGCAGAGACACGATCGTGTGTCTCAGCCGTGTGAAGGGCACCGCCTAGCACACGGGCGTGTAACTTGGCCGTGTAGCCCTTAACCCTTAAGAATTGTTGACGTTAGAAACAGAATGTTCAGGTTTTTGCATACGGGCTAGAACACGAGCGTGTCATGGCCGTGTGAAGGACGCAGGCCAGAGACACGAGCATGTGCCAGGCCGTGTGAAAACCCCTGTAGGTGTGCATGTAGAATTAATTCCATACGGATGGAGAACATGGGCGTGACCTTATCTGGCTTAGGTCGTGTGAGACACACGGGCCATCAGCATGGCCATGTTGGAATGCTCACACGGACGTGTTGCCCCTCCCACACGGGCGTGTACCTCTATGTCAAGTGACATTTCTCTATAGCTGGAAAAAGGACCCGGATTGGTCCTGAATGATTTTCGATGTGTGTTTAGGGCCTCGTAAGCCCATATTAAGAATATATTGATAAGTTTAAGAAAGTTTTAAACTTTCCAAGTCATGAATACTTGGAATTAGTTGTAAGTATGAGTTGAAGTTAGGTAACGCCTCGTATTCTGCCCCGATGTAGGATACGAGTATGGTGTGTTACATTTAGTGGTATTTGAGCTATGGTTTAGTCTGTTCTAGGACTAACCTAGCAAGAGTACGAGTCTAACTATACATGCCATAATTATATATTGATAGTGTGACGACTTTTAACGATTATAAATTGTATTTGCATATAGTAAATGGATCCTAATAGAGCTATGGTGGATGACGTGGAGAGTAATGCGACAGCTCCCGTCAAAGGGACCGTGCCAGTTGAGAGTGAGCCCGTGACTATAGGCCAAGGCGGAGGGGCTAGAGAAGCCTATCTCCAAATGATGGATGCTTGGTACACGGAGTTAGTCCGTGCAAACTCGAGCACTCCACCTCCCCCACCTCATCCGATCTTTCAGTATGCCCCGGTAGCTCTGCAAGGCGTAGACATGTTTAGGAGGGAGAAACCTCTGGTGAATAAGATTCAAAAATAAGGGTTGAGGAATTTTGGGTTAGTATAAATAATGACCAAGAAAGAGTAGAGTTTTGGTTGGAAAATACCATTAGGGTATTCGATGAACTATCGTGCACACCTAAAGAGTGTGTGAAGTGTGCAGTGTCACTCCTACAAGATTCGACATATCAGTGGTGGAATACTCTCGTGTCCATTGTACCGAGAGAAAATCACTTGGGAATTCTTCTAGTAGGAATTCTGGAAAAAGTATATTAGCCAAAGATTCATAGATCAAAAGATGAAGTAATTCCGAGAGCTAAAATAAGGCCGAATGACGCTGACGGAATATGAATGTGAATTTGTGAGGCTCAGTAAATATGTCTGGGAGTGCGTGTAGTTCGAGGATGGTCTTAATAAAGATATACGAGTATTTGTTGGCATCCTAGAACTGAGAGAATTTGTAGTGCTCGTTGAGAGAGCATGCAAGGCAGATGAGCTGAGAAAAGAGAGGAGGAAAGCAGCTATTGAGTTGCGAGATTCTAAGAAGAGACAGGTGGGAAAATCACATCAGTCCTCATCTAAGAGATCGAAGGAATTTACTACCCGATCGAATGCTTCTGTGGGGTTTTCAAATAGAAATAAGAATCGGTAGATGCAACTTCTAGAGCTCAAACTGTTTCTAACGCGAGTGTTAATAGTGCTCAGCCAAATAGGCCAGAGTGTTCGCAATGTGGCAGACGCCATTTTGGTGAGTGCCGAGGTAAAGAAAGAGGGTGTTTTAAATGTAGGTCACTGGACCACTTCATTCGAGACTACCTCAAAAAAGAAGAGGGAGAGAAAAAGCAAGAAGCAAAGGCAAGTAGTGCCCCATTGAGGGGTAGACTACAAAAGAACCCTTGAAGCTGGCCACTAGTAGAGGTGCACTAAGAGATGCTGCAGAGAGGTCCGAGGGCACAGCGTTTGCAAGGACTTACGCTATTGATTCCCGTTAAGAGGCAGAGTCTCCCAACGTGATTATAGGTACCTTTTCGATCCATGAAAAATCTGTTGTTGCTTTAATTGACCCGGGGTCGATCCATTCCTATATTTGTATGGAATTGATACCTCGTATGAGCATGCTAGTAGAGTCCACTGAGTTTGTAATAAAAGTGTCCAATCCTTTAAGCAGGCATGTGCTAGTTGATCAAGTGTGTAGAGATTGTCCTCTGTCTATTAGGGGTTATTGTTTTCCGGTTAACTTGATGTTATTGTCGTTCAATGAATTTGATGTAATCTTTAGGATGGATTGGTTGACTGCTCATAGTGTTGTAGTGGACTGTGGGAGAAAAGTTATTGAGTTGAAATGTGAAGACGAGAATGTCTTCAGGTTGGACCAAATGAACTGAATAAAATGTATGTGGTGATATCGTCTATGTCGGCTGAAAAATATTTGAGGAAAGGATATGAGGCATATCTTGCTTTTGTGTTGAATACTCAAGTGTCTGAGTTGAATATAGAATCGGTACCAATGGTTTGTGAGTTTATAGATGTATTTTCAGGAGAATTACTCGGACTACCACCAGAGAGGGAAATTGAGTTTGGAATCGAGTTGGTACCGCGCACGGTACCCATTTCTATTACTCCGTATAGAATGGCCCCAACGAAGTTGAAAGAGTTGAAAGTATAGTTGCAAGAGTTAATAGATAAAGGTTTTGTGAGACCTAGTTATTCACCGTGGGGCGCACCAGTATTGTTTGTGAAAAAGAAAGACGGGTCGATGAGGTTATGTATAGATTATAGACAGCTCAATAAGGTAACGGTGAAGAACTCCTTTGCCAAGGATATATGATTTATTCGATTAGTTGAAGGGAGCCACGGTGTTCTCTAAGATAGACTTGAGATCTGGTTATTATCAGTTAAGAGTTAAAGAGCAAGATGTACCGAAGACTACTTTTCAGACAAGGTACGGGTATTATGAGTTCCTTGTCATGCCCTTTGGTTTAACTAATGCCCTAGCGGTGTTTATGGATTTGATAAACTGCATTTTTTGGCTGTATTTGGATAAGTTCGTAGTGGTCTTTATCGATGACATATTTATTTACTCGAGTGATAAGGGTGAGCACGCAGAGCATTTGAGAACTATTTTATAGACCTTGAGAGATAAGAAATTGTATACCAAGTTCAATAAGAGTGAATATTGGCTTAAGGAGGTTAGATTTTTAGGACACATTGTGTCGTGTGATGGGATTAGAGTTGACCCAAGCAAGATCTCGGCTATTGTTGAGTGGAAACCGTCGAAGAATGTAACTGAGGTTTAAAGCTTCTTGGGCTTGGTCGAGTACTATAGAAGGTTTGTTTAAGGGTTTTCTATGATCATTACTCCAATGACGAGGTTATTACAGAAATATGTCAAGTTCGAATAGACAGAAAAGTGCCAACAAAGTTTTGAGAAATTAAAGGTTTTGTTGACCGAAGCTCCAGTGTTAGTGCAACCGGAGTCGGGTAAGGAGTTTGTGATATATAGCGATGCCTCCTTGAATGGTTTGGGGTGCGTGCTTATGCAAGAAGGTAAGGTCATAGCTTACGCTTCAAGACAGTTAAATCCACATGAGAAAAATTACCGACGCATGATTTAGAGTTGGCTGCCATCGTATTCGTGTTGAAAATTTAGAGACACCATCTGTATGGCGAGAAGTGTCAGGTGTTCACTCATTATAAGAGTCTTAAGTACTTGATGACTCAAAAGGAGTTAAATTTGCGAAAATGTTGATGGTTAGAGCTAATAAAAGATTATGAGTTGATTATCGATTACCATCCGGGAAAGGCGAATGTAGTCGTCGACGCTTTGAGCAGAAAATCACTATTTGTGTTGAGGGCCATGAATACTCAGTTAAGCATGTCTAACGATGGTTCAGTTTTAGCAGAGTTAAGAGCTAGACCAACATTTCTTCAAGATATCTGCGAAACTCAAAAAGGCGATAAGGAGTTGCAAGCTAAAATAGCTCAGTGCGAAAAGAATCCAAATTTTATATTAGTTCCGATGGTTGTATAATGTTCAAAGATAGAGTTTGTGTACCCAAGAACAACGAATTGATCCAGAAGATTTTAGATGAGGCACATAGCGGTTGTTTGTCCGTCCACCCGGGTAGTGTGAAACTGTACAATGACCTGAAGAAAACGTACTGGTGTTCGGGAATGAAAAGAGACATTTCAGAGTTCGTTTCCAATTGTCTAGTGTGTCAGTAAGTGAAGGCTAAACATCAGGTACCTTCGGGTCTACTTCAGCCGATCATAGTCCCCGAGTGGAAGTGGGATCGGATTACAATGGACTTCGTGACGGGTTTGTCATTAACCCCAAAGAAAAAGGATGTTGTTTGGGTTATTGTGGATAGGCTATCAAAGTGTGCACATTTTATACCAATGTGTACTGACTACTCCCTTGAGAGATTGGCCGACTTGTATATTTTTGAGATTGTGAGGCTACACGGGGTGCCCTTGTCGATTATTTCGGATAGGGACCCGAGATTTACCTCAATGTTTTGGAAAAAGTTACAAGCGGCTTTGGGACTAAGTTGAGTTTTAGCACGGCATTTCACCTACAAACCAATAGTCAGTCGGAAAGAGTGATTTAGATCTTAGAGGACATGTTGCGGTGTTGTGTTCTCGAGTTTTAGGGAAGTTGAGAAAGGTACTTATCATTGGTTGAATTCGCCTACAACAAGAGCTATCAGTCAAGTTTGAAGGTGGTGCCTTATGAAGCTTTGTGTGGGCGAAAGTGTCGAACGCCCTTATATTGGACCGAGCTTAGAAAGAGTCAGATTCTCGGGGTCGATTTAGTCAAAGAGACTGAAGAGAGAGTTAAAGTGATTTGTGACTGCTTCAAGGCTGCCTCGGATAGACAGAAATCCTACGCTGATTTGAAATGAAAGGAAATTGAGTTTCAAGTCGATGATAAGGTATTTTTAAAAGTATTTCCGTGGAGGAAAGTCCTCAGATTTGGTAGAAAAGGCAAGTTGAGTCCTCATTTCATAGGACTTTATGTGGTTGTCGAGAGAGTAGGGCTAGTTGCCTATTGATTGGATTTGCCACCGGAATTAGAAAAGATTCATGATGTGTTTCATGTGTCCATGCTACGTCGATATAGATCAGCCCCTTCGCATGTGATTACGCCGCAAGAGGTTGAGATTCATCCAGACATGACTTATGGTGAAGAGCTGGTCAAGATTTTAGCTCGGGAAGTCAAACAGTTGAGAAATAAGAGTATAGCACTTATGAAATTTTTGTGGCATAGACATAGAGTCGAGGAAGCCATATGGGAACTCGAGGAGATTATGAGAGATCAGTACCCGAACTTTTTCACCGGTAAGATTTTTGAGGACCAAAATCCCTAAGGGGGAGAAATGTAACAGCCCGATTTTAGGGGCTAGTCAGAATAGGTGGTCTCGGGACCACAAATTTGAAGTTAGATAAATTATTTTATTATTAAAATAGAGTCATAGCATGTTTATAATAGTGCATAAAAAAATTTTGTGAGCTAATTTTAACGTTTGTGACCCCAATTGCGAAAAAGGACTAAATTGCATAAAGTGCAAAAGCCTTAAATTTATAACTAAGGGTGAAAAATTGTCATGTATCATAAATTGGGCCATTAAATAGGTGATGGCCGGCCATGGTAAATGGAAATGTTGAAAAGTCAACATTAGGGGAAATTTGATGACATAAGGTGTATTATAATAATACCTAAGCCTAGCTATCATCTTTTTCTTTTATTCTCTCTTCATTCCATCGATTTTTTTAGCCATTATTAAGGGTTTTAAACTTTAAAATTTGCAGCAACTTATTCCTCTCACAAGTAAGTGATTTTAATGAGTTTTCTTGAAGATTTTTGTATTTTTGATACCCTTGAAGCATGAGCTTTCAAATGAGGGGTCTATGTTGCAAAATGATTAAGAGTTTAGGGTTTGACTATGAGAGTATTTAGGGTGTTTTCTGAAATTTTATGGAAGAAAATGAGTCTTGGTTGTCTTATAAACAATTTTTGTGAAAGGTGTTAGCATGAAAACACCTAATAGGACTAATGTGCATAAGTTATAAAATAGATAATAAATGTGTGAAATAGTGGGAATTTGGAGTTGCTATAAGAGTCAAAGAGGTTTGGCTAGTCTTGAGAAATAAAAAATTTTGACAAAAAATAATTTTCGGGCCGAGGGGTAAAATGGTCATTTTGCAAAAGTTTAGGGGCAAAATGGTCATTTAGCCTAATTGTGAATTGTTGAGTGCTTAGGTTGATAAAGTGAGTTAATAAGTGCATTTTGTTATTATAGATCAAGAAATACCGAGTCCGAACCTAGACCGAGGGAAAGCCAAGCAAACCGACTAAATCGGCTAGTCGCCATATTTTGTAATCTGAGGTAAGTTGTATGTAAATAATAAAACTACATTGTTAATTATATGTGTTTGAATTATTACAACATAAGTTGCTTGATTTTGAAATTTAGAATGTATAATGATAAATGAGATAATAGAATTTCCGTTGGAACATTAGGAATTAAATCGGATATTCATGCCATGACATTTGGGTCATTCGTGTGTGAGCTAGTGTAAGACATGTTTGGGACATGCATCGGCCACATTATGAGAGCCAGTGTAAGACCATGTCTAGGACATCGCATCGGCATTGAGACGAGGGCTAGTGTAAGACATGCTTGGGACATGCATCGGCCTCGAGACGTAAGCTAGTGTAAGACATGTCTGGGACATGCATCGGCTACGAGATGATAGTCAGTGTAAGACCATGTCTAGGATATGGCATTGGCTTGAGATATGAGCCAGTGTAAGACCGTGTCTAGGACATGGCATCGACACCTTACCCTATGCTTGAGGTTTATGTAATATCCGGTAGTATTCCGAATGGTTCAACGATGAAAGTTATGTTCTTAAGCTAATGAAGAAAGTATAACCGTGTTGTGAGTGGTACAGGTACCTAATTGGTACGTATAAGATATGAGCTCAATATATAATATGTGACTTGTATGGATGGTAATGAGTAAGTTATGTTTATGCCTACCTCGGTGTTATGAGCATGTTGATTATTGATAAATTGTTGTTGTATACTTACTTATATGCAACTTACTAAGCTGTTATGCTTACTCCCTTGCCTTTTCATTTTCTTACCGTGCCGCCTAACTAGCTCAAGGATCACCGGAAGTTAGAGATATCAATCACACTATCAACCATTCAGTATAGTTGGATTTATATTTTTGAATATGGCATGTATAGGACTTAGACTTTATTATTTTGTGTCATTGAGGTTTGGCCATATGTGTTGGCTTGGGTTGGGAACCCTTCAATTTGTATTAAGCCTTGAATGATGGCTAACATTCATTTTAAATTTATAAAGATGCATTATCATGGTTGATTGAATGTCTATTGTGGCTGATTTGGTTATAGGAATTATGCTTGTTTTGGTATTGGTTGGTATTTGTATAGAACTACATATGTAAAGGGTGGCAATGGGGCTTGGTAAATAGCCTTATGTTGTCCACATGGGTAGGCACATGGGCGTGTGGTCCAGCTGTGTGTCCCCTACAAGTAAAAGATTTCAAGTTAGTATGCATGGTAGTAAACACACGGGCAGAGACACAGTCGTGTGTTTCAGCCGTGTGAAGGGCACAGCCTGGTACACGGGCGTGTGACTTGGCCGTGTGGCCCTTAAGAATTGCTGACGTCAGAAATAGAATGTCCAAGTTTTTACACACGGGCTAGGACATGGGCGTGTCACGGTCGTGTGAAGGACAAGGGCCCGAGACATGGGCGTGTGCTAGTCCGTGTGAAAACCCCTGTAGGTGTGCATTTAGAATTAATTCCACACAGGTGGAGAACATGGATGTGTTCCTGTCTTGCTTACGCCATGTGACACACACGGGTCATCAGCACGGCCATGTTGGAATGCTCGTACGGGCGTGTTGCCCCTTCCGCACGGGCGTGTTACCCCTCCCAGATGGGCGTGTGCCCCTGCGACAAGTGACATTTTTCTATAGTTGGAAAAAGGGCCCGAATTGGTTCCGAATGATTTTCGATGTGTGTTTTGGGCCTCGTAGCCCATATTAAGAATATATTGATAAGTTTAAGAAATTTTTAAATTTTCCAAGTCATGAAGACTCGGAATTGGTTGTAAGTATGGGTTCAAGTTAGATAATGCCTCGTATTCGGCCCCGGTGTTGGGTATGAGTATGGGGTGTTACACAAATGCCGAACATTGCCTAAAAAATTCTTAATGCAGAACATTGCCTAAAAAATTCTTCTTTTATGAATTTGAGTAAAAATTAATGAAACATTAAAAATGATATACACTTAATTCGTTTGAGTATGGCTAAAATATAAACTTGTATTTAATAAATGATGATGCAACGTGGACTTATGATGATAATGACACAACATGCTTGATGACAAATATAAGATGACAATCATGAATCAAGTATAAATATGCATAATAATAAATACGACGATGTAATTACAAAGATGAATACAACATTAGCAGACTAGTCTTGATGAATAAGTAAAGTAATAAAACGAAATGCATGATATAAAAACAAGTGATCATAACATAAAAATGTTTAAAAATGAATGGAATAATAAATAAGTAGGTAAAATAGATATACATCATGTCAAGTTTGAATTTTTAAATGTAAAAAAATAAAAATAAAAAATAAAAATAAAAAATAAAATAGCAAAGACGAGATAAAATATAATAATAATAACAATAAAATATGTGGGTGAAGGGATAAATAAATAGATACAATAAATAAATATTAAGGAAAATGATTAAAGAATATCAAAAATAAAAGGACCAAATTAAGATATAAATGAAATTAGAGTACAATTTGTAATAATAATAATAATAATAATAATAATAATAATAATAATAATAATAATAATAATAATAATAATAATAATAATAGAAATCAGAATAATATATATAAGTACAAAATGGGTAATAAATAAATAGATGAACAAATAATAATAATGATAATAATAGATAATAAAATACCAATGATAATGAAGACATAGATAAAATGGACTACTAATAAAAATGAAAGAATAATAAGTGAATACAAGGATAAAAATAAGTAAATGTATGAATGAACAATATATAAACAAAAAGGTAGATGAAATAACGAGATAAATAAAAGAATCTTGAATAATTAAACAAGTAAATAAATGAATTAAAATAAAAGGACTCACTTATAACTTAAATAAAATCAAAAGGATAAATTGGAATAAATAAATAATAGAAAGGGTCAAAATATAAATAATAAAATAATTAAAACTGGCTCCAGGACTAAAATGAACTGTGCAAAAAAAGTTAGAGATTAACTGGGCAAATACCCCAAACCCCACTAAATGTGATGTATTCTTTGGCAAATCGAAGGACCAAATAAAAAATACAATGATGTCGCATGGCCAAATTTAAAAGAAAAAAATGAAAATGGGATTAGATTGAACAACCTTTAGAAAGCAGAGGGACCGAAATAGTAAATTTCCCCTCATTGCGAAAACACGCGGATCTTAAGGGATATTTGGGTCGAATTTCGGGTCATGGCCTAAACAACGTCTTTTTGGCCATGGGTGCTTAAACCCAAAACGGCGTCGTATTGCACCCTATATAAATAGCAAAAAACAGAAAAAAAAAAAAAAGAAATATCAGCTTTCATTGTTCAAAATACTGAGAACTCTTTCAGTTTCTCCCTCTCTCTCACCCCTTCCCTTTTCGGCCACAAGACAGCTGGTGGTCCACCGTGGTCGGTGGTCGGGGATGCAAACTAGCCCTCTCAACCTCTTTTTTCAAAAATATATGAAGGCAAGGCTTTCTATTAGCGAAGGAGAAAGAGAAAAAAGGTAAAAAAGGGTAATTTTTAGCTCTAGTCCACATGCATTTTCACTGTCGTTGAAGCCTAGCCCAACTCCTAAAGGTTTTGAATCCTTCAACGTCGGTGAAACTCCCATTCGGTGACGAAAGTAGGCGAATCGATGGTAAGCTTTATTTATTTGTTTGTTTTATACTCTAAAAAAATAAGAAAGAAAATTACCTTCTGAAATTCTTGGTCTCGTTTTTCATTAATATTCCGTAAAAAATTACATTCCAGTTCGTGGCTTTTATAGCCGAATAAACACAATATTTTCTTTTTGTTTGTGTGTTCTTCTTTTTTGTTGCTATTTCTCTGCCATTCTTTTGCTGTTTCTGTGTTTCTTTTGCAGGTTTGGCGAGGTTAACGGTGGATTTTACCATTCTAGTGCAAGGTGGCCAGGGGAACTGACCCTCGGGCTATGTACTTACCGAGGGCGCATATGAAGGCTACGGTGCACATGAAGAGGCTAGGGTTTCCTGCTAGCTTGAGATGTTGGGCCATGTGGGCCATTAGGCTTTTTTATTATTCTGGGCTTGTAATAATTGGACTTGAACTTGTCTAATTATTTATTTGGTTTTGTTTATCTAATTTGGGCCTGGGCCGGGCAAAATAGGCCTATTATAGCTACCTTTCTTTGCTCGTTGTCGTGTAACGAGGATGGAGCAAATACTTAAAAAGGCCAATTTTTCCTGGACCTGCCGAGGCTTAACTTCTTTTGGTGCTTTTCTTCTTCAAACAGGTTTGTTTTGACCCTTTGTAATTTTAGGGAGATAAGGTTTGCAGCTTTAATCTGCTCTGCTGCAACTTCAGAGAGATGGGATTTGCTATCTTCAATCTGCTCCACTGCCACTTCAAAGAGATAAGATTAGTGATTCCAATCTGCTCTACTGCAATTTAAGATTCATGGCTTCAATCTGCTTCACTGCACCTTCAAGGAGATAAGATTTGCCATGGTAGATTTGATCCGACCTACTGCGACTTCAGAGGTATAGGATTTGTAACTTCAACCTGCTCCACTGCAACTTCAGGGAGATAAGGTTTGCTATGATCTGCTCTACTGCAACTTTAGAGAGATAAGATCTGTTTATTTATAGCTTCAATCTGTTCCACTGCAACTTCAGGGAAATGAGATTCGCTATCTTTAGTCTACTCCACTACAACTTCAGGGAGATAAGACTTTAACTTAAACTTGCTCCACTGTTATTTCAGGGAGATAAGGTTTTCTATGATCTGCTCTACTGCAACTTCAGAGAGATAAGATCTATTTATTTATAGCTTCAATCTGTTTCACTACAACTTTAGGGAAATCAGATTTGCTATCTTCAATCTGCTCCATTGTAACTTCAGGGAGATTAGACTTTAACTTCAACCTACTCCACTGTTATTTCAGGGAGATAAGGTTTGCTATGATCTACTCTACTGCAACTTCAGAGAGATAAGATCTGTTTATTTATAGCTTCAATCTATTCCACTGCAACTTTAGGGAAATGTGATTCGTGATTTCCAGTTTGCTCCACTGCAACTTCAGGGAGATAAGACTTTAACTTCAACCTACTCTATTGCTATTTCAAGGAGATAAGGTTTAGTGGCTTCAATCTGCTCTACTGTAACTTTAGGGAGATAAGATTCGTCATTATAATATTAATTCGTCCCACTGTAACTTCAGGGGTATGGGATTTGTGGATTCACTGATCTTATTACACCGTTCTCCGGGGAACATGACCTGTAGAATCGATTTCATGGGCCTATGTTTATGCCGAATGATTAGGATGTCATGATTAGAATGAATCAAATGCTCCTAACTAGATGTGTATGAATGATATTTGCATGAATCTAGAATGTCATGAGAATGATCCCTTCTTAATGTTTGGGTTGTCCTTGCTCATTGTTCATCAAGGTTGTATCACTGACGCAATGTCCTGTCTTCTTGTTCAATTGATATCTTTGACAGAAAATTCGAAGAAATAGTCACACTTTAGACTCCTCCTTCTCAAATATTTCCAACCCTTAGGCTTGGTGAGTTCTAAATAATAGTTTTGTTTTAGGTTCTTGTACTATTTAGAAGCTTCCAGAGTAATATGCAGAACTCCTTTTGTGAAAATATTATTAGTCCATTAATCGTTATTTCAATAAAATGCTTG
Organism: Gossypium arboreum; assembly: GCF_025698485.1. Taxonomy (NCBI): domain Eukaryota; kingdom Viridiplantae; phylum Streptophyta; class Magnoliopsida; order Malvales; family Malvaceae; genus Gossypium; species Gossypium arboreum. The sequence continues at coordinate 47,556,799 of NC_069079.1, forward strand.
AAAAAGATCATAATAATGGACAAGAAGGAAATTGATTGAGAGCATAACTCGAGACGAATAAGTTAATACAAAAAAAGAAATTGATTGAGAGCATAGCTCGAAACAAATAAATTAATCAAAGATAGCAAACTTTGCTAAAATTCAAAATGAGTAAGATGAAAACAAGTGCCCCAAATATCGCAGCATGAGCTTCTCTGCACAAACTTCTTGAGGACCATTTTGAGCTTGAGATGTGTCTAGGAGACCTAGAGTGCTTTGTTGATGCCCCAAGATGTAAAGTTTCTCCTCCTTGTTAATTCTGAGAGGACAAGACTACCACATGCCCCATCTTCAATCAAAATTTGAGTTGCCCTTTTTTAGGTTTTCAATTCAAAACCCCTTTGGTCTCAAGGCACCCTTTGCGGGTTTTCGTATTGGCCTCTCTAATTTTTTTAGGGTGAAATGCCTATTGACTGAATGCCCATTTTTTGGCCAAAATTTGAGCCGCCCTTTTCTGGTTTTCAAATCAAAACTCCTTTGGTCTCAAGATGCCCTTTGCGGGTTTTCGCCTTGGCCTCTTTTTTTTCTTTTCTTTTCTTTTTTTTTTCTTCTTTTCTTTTTCTTTTTTTTAAAAGAGTAAATTATTTCTTGATTGAATCGAAATTCATAGGATTAGGCAGGTTCTTGCCATCTATCTTGGTCAACATCGATGCTCCTTTAGAGAAGACCTTCTTTATCATATAAGGTCCCTCTCAGTTTGGCATCCACTTTCCTATGAAGTCCTTTTGTATAGGAATGATCTTCTTCAATACCCAGTCTCTCTCATGGAATTTTCTAGGGCGAGCCTTCTTGTTGTAAGCTTGCATCATTTGTTTTTGGTATATTTGACCATGACGGATAGCTTTCAACCTTTTTCTTAGCTCAATTTCGGCTGATCATATCAGCATTGGATCTATTCGACTTTACCTAACTACAACTCTGACAAAACTTGGAGGGAAGACATCTCGACTTCAATGGACAAAACTGCTTCTATTCCATAGATTAATGAGAAAGGCGTTGCCCCGGTGGAGGTTCAAACAGACGTACAATAGTCATAGATGGTAAATGATAACTTTTCATGCCAATCTTTATAAGTCTTAGTCATTTTCCCATGATCCTCTTTTTTTTTTTTTAATTTGATGACTACAGACTTTATGACATTAGCACCTGAAACGACTTTCACCCACTTAGCTAAGTAATTGATGACCATAAAAATGAATTGACGTTTGCTAAAAACTTTTGGTGAGATCGGCCCAATGACACCCATGCCCCATATAGAGAAAGGCCGTGGAGAAGTAATAACATGAAGAGGTGAAGGTAGTAAATAAATTTTGTCTCCATAAATTTGGCATTTATGGCATAACTGATGCGATCCCCTTCCATAGTGGACTAGGAGTGCCCGAACCTCATGATTTGTCTGACCATTGTAAAAACATTAGCATTTATTCTTCAGACACCTTTATGGACCTCTTCTAAGATTTTCTTAGCCTTAACAGCATCCACACATCTTAGTAGCCCAGGAATATCTTGATATGATCGTGGAAAAACATCTTTAAATTCTTGGAATAACTCAATGACGTCCCGCTTTGTCTCTGTGGTGATATAGGCTCCGATCTTCACCTCTTGCTCTTTCTCTAGGCTCGCGATGTCCATTGACCCTTTGTAAGGTAGGATCTGTTTTTCATCTTGTTTTACCATCCTTAACAAACTAAGAGATAGACTACTATCTCTACCATCTTCAAAGTCCTGAGATCCCTCTAGACACATATCTTGCTCAAAAGGAGACTCTGGGTTAGTAGCAGTGTCGCTTATGTCGTTGATATCTGGAGACCTGTTGTAGGTATGAAGTAATACTCTAAAGAATAAATGAATCTAAGAATAGTTATTTATGGTATGATCATGAATGAAGAATAAAAGAATATTTGAAAGAAAGTCCATAAGGAAAAAGAATCTAAGAATAACTATTTGTATAGTATGATTATGAATGAAATAGAAAGAATGAAAGAGTATTTGTTCAAAATGATAGCAAAGATGCATTTTATTGAAATAAAGATTTTAAACATAAGCCTATTTCATAAAAGGATTCTCATCACTCCTAAGCTTAGAATAATAAGTGTGTTTTGAACATTATTTTGAGTTAGCTCTAAAAATATAGAGGTCTCTCCTATAGTCCCATTATTCAAAACACTTCCAAGTATGCTTGATAAATTCTCTTTTCCAGATCCCTCTTTCGATAATGTATTCAGATCCCCAGTATTCCTTCTGGGCCTTTGAATTCTTTAAATAATTCCAACTCTTTATTATTCGTTAGACATTGCAACAAAACTTTGAATTCAGCACACTCCTGGATTTTGTGACCACTTTCAATGTGGAACTCACAGTAACTTTCCATCCCTTTGGGTATCTTTCCTGAATTCTCATATCTATCATTTATTTCAAAACCCATTTCAGTGGGGGTTTCTACCTCTTCCTCCACTCTTAATTATCATATTTACCCTCTGGGTCTAGATGACTGGGTAATAGATTTCCTACCACATTAGGTCCTGATGGATCATCAAACTGCACGATGCCTATCTTGATGAACCTTTCGATTAACTTCTTAAAAGTGGCACAGTTCTCAATTGAGTGCCTCGTTATTCTTACATGGTACTCGCATTGAGCGTTCACATCATACCATTTCGAGAACGGAGGTTGTATGGGTTCCGAGTAGAAAGGGGATACCACATGTGTATCTAAAAGATTTCGATACAGCTCCTTATATGTCATTAGGATGGGTGTAAACTGGAGTCTTTCTGTATTTGGCCTCGAGTTGGATTCTTGCCTGAAGAGCCTTGATAGCTAGTAGTTACGGCCTTCGACTGGCCTGTAGTGACCTATTTGGAATACCCTTTGCTTATATTATTCACTTCATTTTCGTTTCTCTTTGAGGTTGACCACTTGACGCTTTCTCTTGCGTCTATCTTCTCGCTCCTTATTGCATTTTCAATCATCTCGTCAGACATTACTATATCTGAGAAGCTCATGGTGATGCTTCCCAACATATGGTTAATTTTCAGAGTATTGATGAAAAGCATCGTGGTTTCTTTCTCCAGAGGAGGTGGCTGGACTTGCGTTGCCACCTCTCTCTACCTTTGGGCATATTGCCTGAAGCTTTCATTTTTCTTCTTCTCCATATTCTGTAACGTGATTTTTTTGAGTGTCATGCTCGTCACATGACTATATTACTTCATAAAAGCTTGTGCTAGGTCTTCCCACGAATTGATTTTGGTACGACTTAGTTAGTTGTACCATTTAGCTGCTGACCCGATCAGACTGTCTTGAAAGCAGTGGATTAACAGTTGATCATTATTGATATATTCTGTCATCCTTCAGTAGAACATGGTGATGTGAGCTTTAAGACAACTAGTCCCGTTGTACTTTTCAAACTCTGGAGTTTTAAACTTGGGAGGGAGCAATAAATCTGGGACCAAACTTAGGTCCTTGGCATTAATTCCGCAATGATAATCAAGATTCTCCATTGCTCTGAATTTTTCTTCCAGCCATCTGCATCGATCCTCAAGTTGCTTTGGCAGTTCCACCCTTGCTTCTTTTGTTTCTGCCATTTCATCTAGATCAGGAACTACAGTATTGGTTGGATTGTCCCCCGGATTGAAACCTGAGCCTGCCAGGGAGTTCATTGGTACCGAGGTACCGGTCTGATATTGTTGGGGTCTGATTGTAATGGGTGCCCTTTGTGGGTACGTCTCTGGTTGTGCTTAGGTGTTTATTGGGGTAAAACCCAGGGGATAAATAGGATCCTCATTATCATCCCCAATATTGACCATAGGACCCTTTTCTTTGTCTGGCCCACTAGTCAACAGTTGTGTTAGCTGGTTCATCATGTTCCTTTGTGATCCCAGCATTTAGTCCCTCAGATCCTGTTAGATTTTAGCCAATTGCTCTTGTATTTGTGCTTGCATCTGTTCTTGCATCTCCTTCTGCATTTGTTCCAACCTTTCAAGTCTTTTATCCATCGCTTTAGTTTTTTTCTGGGTTCCGTAATGATGCGTACTTAATAGGTTTTTTTCGGTTTCTAGATTAACTAAAATAGTTTTTTTTTAACAAATTAAAGCCCTTTTGTGACATTCAATGCATGAAATGCAATGCAGATACATGAAATGAATGCAAAAAGAGACGTTGATTCTGATGCAATTCTGTTAGAATAACTTTTCTAGATAACAAATCTTTTTACATAAAGCGGAAACATATATGGCCTTGCCCTCATGCTCCAAGCGAAGACATCGATCCCTTTCTTCATATCCAAATGTTAAGATCAAATCTCGTGAAACTTCCCAATGGATGCCCCTACTAGCTCCTTTTTGCTTGATCCGGGCTGCGACCCATTGCTCACTCATCCCCATGAGGCTTGTTAGCTTCTTTAAGACAGTTGATGGCTCCCGAATAATCTTTGTCGGCTTGAATCCTTGAAGCATAGTCGTATATTCCTCCACGGACTATCAACCTTCTCTCGTTGTGTTTACTCGGACCATATTCGGACGACCGTATTATATTTCACTTTATCAAGAAATCTATTTTCCATGGCAAGCTCTCTATTTAGCAATTAAACATGAATCAACACCTCTTTTCTATGATGATGCAATGCAATGTAATCATAAACAAAACAAAACAAAACAAAACACGTCAATACAGAAGAAATAAACAACAAATAGAGCACCTATTCGGGTAACCATTAGGGTTTAGAGCGGCTCTACCTAGGGTGGGCTCTTAAGGCTCGCTATATGTGGTTTGGTTCTAAAGAAAAGGGTACTCGAACCAGTAGATTCCTCGATCCTCACCCATTATAGGCTCATACGGACCGAGTTCAGTTCAGGGGAATATATTTCCCTATGGCTACATGGAGATGAAAATCTCACAAAGACATAGGTACGGATGTATCTTGAAAGTGATCCACTATCCTACACGGAGGTGAAGACCTCAAGAAGGAATAGTTTCTCACTCTCACTTAAAAGGGTAAGATCTATTGATCATGCGATGCAATATGCAAATACATTCCAAGACTCGAACTGATAAAGCAAAGATCATAAAAAATGACGAATGAAATGAAATGAAAGGATCGTAATTTTAAATCGGATTTCCAATTTGTGAAAAAAAGACAAAAAATAATCAATTTGAGGCTTGACTCTCTTATTTGGGTCCCCAGTGGAGTCGCCAAGCTGTCGAAACCATTTTTTTGAAAACGAAAAAAATGGGAGTCGCCACCGATCCTTTTTATGAGGTGTGATCGGATCGCCTCATGATCATTTTAATAAAATGTTTGGTTTATTAAAACAATAATTTTTGGTTTACGAAGTTCAGAAAATAGATTCAGGAGTCAGTTACGTACGAGGAAGGGTTAGCACCCTCGTAACGCCCAAAATTGGTTTCTAGTTGATTAATTGTGTCTTAGTGTCGAGAGTAGAAAACTTTAAAAGAGTTTTAAAATACGATTCCTCTTTGTGTTAATGTTAATTTTACAAAAAAATGCTTAGATAAATCGAAATAGATGTTAAAGACCTTTTTATCTCGAAGTCATGTCACATCCAGTAAGTTAGGGTACGACATTTTACCTTCAAGAATAAGCTTTTATATTTAAAACTCATGTATTTGATTTAAAAGGATATTCCACTATTTAGGTTAAACGAAGAAAAATCGAAACCCAGTACGTTAGGGCACGACTTTCTCGAATTTCTAAATGCAGAATATTGCCTAAAAAATTCCTCTTTTATGAATTTGAGTAAAAATTAATGAAACATTAAAAATGATATACACTTAATTCGTTTGAGTATGGCTAAAATATAAACTTGTATTTAATAAATGATGATGCAACGTGAATTTATGATGATAATGACACAACATGCTTGATGACAAATATAAGATGGCAATCATGAATCAAGTATAAATATGCATAATAATAAATATGATGACGTAATTACAAAGATGAATACAATATTAGTAGACTAGTCTTGATGAATAAGTAAAGTAATAAAACGAAAATGCATGATATAAAAACAAGTGATCATAACATAGAAATGTTTAAAATGAATGGAATAATAAATAAATAAGTAGTTAAAATAGATATACATAATGTCAAGTTTGAATTTTTAAATGTAAAAAAATAAAAATAAAAAATAAAATAGGAAAGACGAGACAAAATATAATAATAATACCAATAAAATATGTGAGTGAAGGGATAAATAAATAGATACAATAAATAAATATTAAGGAAAATGATTAAAGAATATAAAAATAAAAGGACCAAATTAAGATATAAATGAAATTAGGAGTACAATTTGTAATAAAATGTATAATAATAATAATAATAATAATAATAATAATAATAATAATAATAGAAATCAGAATAATATATATAAGTACAAAATGGGTAATAAACAATTAGATGAATAAATAATAATAATAATGATAATAATAGATAATAAAATACCAATGATAATGAAGACATAGATAAAATGGACGAATAACAAAAATGAAAGAATAATAAGTGAATACAAGGATAAAAATAAGTAAATGTATGAATGAACAATATATAAACAAAAAGGTAAATGAAATAACAAATAAATGAAAAGAATCTTGAATAACTAGGCAAGTAAATAAATGAATTAAAATAAAAAGGACTCACTTATAACTTAAATAAAATCAAAAGGACATATTGGAATAAAAAAATAATAGAAAGGGTCAAAATATAAATAATAAAATAATTAAAACTAGCTCAAGGACTAAAATGAACTACGCAAAAAAGGTTGAGGATTAACTAGGCAAATACCCCAAACCCCACTGAATGCGCTGTATTCTTTGGCAAATCGAAGGACCAAATTAGAAATACAACGATATCACATGGCCAAATTTAAAAGAAAAAAATGAAAATGGGATCAGATTGAATAGCCTTTAGAAAGCGGAGGGACCGAAATAATAAATTTCCCCTCCGTGCGAAAACATGCAGATCCTCGGGGATATTCGGGTCGGATTTCGGGTCATGGCCTAAACGATGTCGTTTTGGCCATGGGTGCTTAAGATCAAAACGGCGTCGTATTGCACCTTATATAAATAGCAAAAAACAGAAAAAAGAAGAAATATCAGCTTTCATTTTTTAAAAATACTGAGAACTCTCTCAGTTTCCCCCTCTCTCGCACCCCTTCCCTTTCGGCCACAAGACCGCCAGTCGTCCACCGTGGTCGATGGTTGGGGATGCACAAAACTAGCCCTCTCAACCTTTTTTTCAAAAAGATACGAAGGCAAGGCCTTCCATTAGCGAAGGACAGAGAGAAAAAGGGTAAAAATGGGAAATTTTTAGCCCTAGCCTGTATGTTTTTCGTCATTTTCGAAGCCTAGCCCGACTCCTTAAGGTTTTGAAACCTTCAACTTCAGTGAAACTCCCCTCCTGCGATGAAAGTAGGCGAATCGGCGATAAGCTTTATTTATTTGTTTGTTTTAGCTCTAAAAAAATAAGAAAGAAAATCACCTTCTAAAATTCTTGGTCTCGTTTTTCATTAATATTCCATAAAAAATTACATTCCAGTTCGTGGGGCTTTTATAGCCAAATAAACACAATATTTTCTTTTTGTTTGCGTATTCTTCTTTTTTTTTACTATTTCTCCGCCATTCCTTTGCTGTTTCTGTGTTTCTTTTGTAGGTTTGGCGAGGTCAACGGTGGATTTTACCATTCTGGTGCAAGGTGGCCAGGGGAACCGACCCTCGAGCGATGTCTTGGCGCTTGGCTTATGGAGGTCATGGCGCACATGGGGAAGCTAGGGTTTCCTGCTAGCTTGAGATGTTGGGCCATGTGGGCCATTAGGCTTTTTTATTATTCTGGGCTTGTAAAAATTTGACTTGAACTTGTTTAATTATTTATTTGGTTTTGTTTATCTAATTTGGGCCTGGGCCAGGCAAAATAAGGTAATTTTCAGTTCTATAATAATTTATATGATGGCATGTGTCACCAATAGAATGTTGACACATCAAATTCACTTATTAATTGTGCAAAAATTTTCATTTCTATTATTTATTTTATTAAATGTTGATTTTAACTAAAATTACAACTATTATTATTTTAATACTTATTAAAGTTCCCTTTTTTATTTTATTTCAAAAGAATATTATTCGGAAACACCCTTTTGCTCCATTGTAAAAATACTGTGTTACATTTTTTCTGTTTTTGTATTAACTGATAAGCCTTAGGCCCTACAAAATTAACCTCCCATCTATCTCTAATTTTTTGCTCACATTCTTAATTATCAATACATAAAATTTCACTATTAAACTAGTTTGGCCCCCTTGCATCCTTTACCTCTGTATCAACAATCAAAGGAGCATGATTAGACCCAACAATAGAAAGATTAATAACATGGGAACTTGGAAAACATTCCATCCATGCAATATTATCAAGGGCTCTGTCAATCCTTTCCTTTATTGTCCCATTCTCTATCTTATTTTCCCAAGTAAATTTAAGCTCCTTAAAATGTAAATCACTAAGCTCCGTCTCTTCTATCATACTCCTAAACATGGAATTTTCCTTTCATACGTAAGCTAACCCCATTCCTTCTTATAATAGCAAAGGATATCATTAAAATCTCCAACACATAGCCAATGCCCTTTAATGAATCTAGCCTTTTCTTTAATGCTTCCTTAAACCCCCTTTTTTTTCTTCAAACTCAGTAGATCCATACACCCAAAACACCATTACAGAATTCCCACTACCATTATCCTCCACATTAGTATAAATTAAACTCTTATTTTTGCGCAACACAACCATTTTAACTCCCTTTTGCGACCATACTGCCAGACCCCCATTTAAACCTTCTGGATCTACATATACAACCCCCTCCATCTTGCATTTCCTTCTAAAACCCTTCAACTTATCTTTACTATTTTTTGTTTCCATTAAGAGGATACACATTGGGTTATAGCCCTTACAAAACTCTTTCAAATTCTGAATTGTCAAGGAAGACCCCATTCCTTGACAATTCCAAGATAAGAACCCCATGGACCTTTGGTGGCTATTATAGGACAACCATCGTAACCTTTAGCATCAACCTGTCTTTCAAATAGGATCTCAACCAATATCTCTAAAACTCAAGCCCAGGAATTCCCTCCCCCTACCTTTCTTTTACACCTTCCAACCCATTTATACTTCTTCACACTTCCTCTTCTCCACGACCCCTTAGCATTCTCTTTCACCCCTCTATTCCCATGGTTTCCCATTAACCAATCCTTAATTTTTTTTTTGTTTTTTTCTTCCCCAATTATTTTTTTGATCATCATCCTCCAAGATTCTCTTCAAAGACATACCTTGTACCATTTCAACCAAAATTTCTTCAGCCACCACAATTTGTTTATCCCTTTGAGCACTTGTTTCCATACTCTCCTTCTCACATTTCTCACCTTCCTTAGAAGGAAGCTCAATAAAACAAGGACTCAATCCAACTCTTACTACCTTTCTCTCATTCTTTCTAACTATCTTTCCAAAAAGCCTTTCTTCAGAACACACATCAGATTCAACACCTTCAATCCCCTCCCCACTCAACCCCTTTCCCTTCCTTATGCAAATATATTTTTTGCCTATTAAATCTCTTTAGACCCATCATCCACAATCCATTATTTCACAACCTCTTCTCCCTCCCCTTTTTTACCTTCCCCACTACCACCTATATATTCCACAGTTCCTCCAAAACTACCCCATCATGAACCCATCTCCATTTCTCTCTCACTCTTACCCCTTCCTTCCAATATCCTACCCTCTTGCATAATTTGCTCAGACCTTTCTCCCCTTCCCTTCCCACCTATCCATGATCCATTCTCCAAATTGACTCCATCACCTCAAGATTAGCAAACAGAAAAGCATATATATTACCTCCAATCTCCAACACCTTTTCTAATTCTGCCTCGGACTAGATACTCTACAAAACCCCTTTAACCCCCTCCTATTAATAGTTCTATTCACATGAATTTTTCCAACCAATGTAAATCTTGTAGCCCTTTCCAAATCCCTTTTAGTTTCTTCCAACTGTATCTCAAGCTCATCAAAATTGCTCTCCCTTTCCATCATAAAAAACCCCCCAAATCAATGCAAATCAGTCAATCAGATTAAATAGGGACACTATTTTATCCTCCTTTTAATAGAAATCATCATAATCAGATCCAAAAAAAGAAGAATCACCAAAGCAACCCTAAAAAAAAAAACAAAGAACTCAAACAAGACTCAATCGACACCTACAGGCTTCCCTAAGACTCAAAATCAAAAGACCAAGACTTTTTTCTTATTATTAAAGACTAAAAACCTGAACAAAAATTTAGAAAAAATAAAAGAAATAAAAAATTGACTCGAAACCACATTTTTTTACTTAAAAAATCAATTCTTAAGAAAAAAATGAGAAAAAACCTCTCTAGAAAAAGAGAGACACTCCCAAAAAAAATAGAGAGAAAAAATACAAAGTAACTAACAACTATATATTAATCATGCTTAGAAATACTATTTACTTGAAAATTTTAATTTATTATTAAAAAACAAAATAAAAATAAATGATTTGGTATGATAACGCTAACATTAAAAAAAAAAAAGCAATATTCCTTAAAATGGTACCACTTCAAAACAACATAAAGTTAAAAAAATGGTCCAAAATGGAGTAATAATGGTTGAAACCAATAGGAGAAGAGATGTTCAAAATGGAGCAACAATAATATTTATATGTTTTGAAACATTTATAAAATTTAAATGGCTTGTCTTTGCAACTTTCTATTATCAAGTTGAGATTATTAGGTTTTAGTTAGTCCATTCTCAGTTGAATAAGGGGCACCAAAATCAACTATTTCGTTTGAGGGGTCAGAAAGCCCGTGTTTTTCGTCAACGTAATAAAACAAATGGCCAACCATAAAAGGGTTTAATTTTGAGTGAAGTTTTGAGCTCCTTTTCAATAAATACATTGAGTAGTATAGGGAATTTATATTGCTTTAGAAAAGAATAGATTATTTTGAAGAATTAATAAAAGCCGAGATGAGTTTCGTTTTTAACCGGGAGGAAATGACATTAAAAATATGTTCATCACTATTTTTATTTTTAAATAATATATTATAATATGTTTTAATTACTATTAATTTTAGTAAGGATGGCCTAATTAAGAAAAAGCATGTGGAAAGAGTTTGTCATAAAGATTATAATAAATTTGCATTGTTTGACAGTGAGAAAGGAATTAAAATTTAACATGTTTTAGCTCAAAATACATTTATGGAAATGGTGTAAATATTATAGTTATTTTTAAAAATAACATTATATCTTTGTTCAGGTTTTGACTTGTTTTTGTACTTCACCAAAAGAAAAAAGTGATATATGAATGAAAAATATATTGAATATAGGTTTTCAAGTTTTAGAATTAAAATTGAAAAGTTGTGTCAAATATTGAATTAAATTTGAATAATTATATTTATATTACTTATTATGATCACTAACCATTCTATTAACGCAGATGTATCAGTTGTACCATTCATGTTCAAATTCTGATTTATTGTGGACGAAGAAAAAAAAATTGCTTTGAAGACAAAGAAAAGATTTCAGTGGAAAAAAAGTCGAAATAAATAATTTTGAGTATTGATTCAGGTATAAATGTGAATCATGAATGTTTTGAACATAAACATATTCCTATTTTGAAATTTAACCACTTGAATATTCCTTTTAAAACGTATGCATTTTGATTTAGTTATTACTAATTTAATTTTTATTACTTAATTTATTTTTATAATTAAAATGATGATTTAAATAGATATTTAATGAAGAAAGATTGTGGCTATTGAAAATTATACCAAAGGAAAGGCTTTAACTAAAGCAACAAGATTGGTTGATTTTAATTTCTCGGAAGACCTCAATGGTCATGGCACTGCATGTGCTTCCATTGTCACTGGAACTTTAACAGAACTAAAATGGCTCAAAAACATTTCTGGAATATCTGATTCTAAAATACAAAGGGCAAACCCATTTGCCAGAATAGCATCCTACAAAGTTTCTGGGGATAAGGTGACAATTGATAAAAATGTTGAAGTTTCAAATTGCTTGATGCTATGATGAAAGCTACTTTGGACAAGGTGGATGTAATAATGGTATCTTTAAGCACTGATACTTTGTCAAACCTTTCTTCGTATCTCTGTGACCCAGTTAATATGGGAGGAGATTTGGCAATGAAAGAAAATATAGTTGTTTGTACATATTCGGGTAATCATGGTGATCGTTATGACACTCTATCAGGAGGGTTAGCTCATTAGGTTGTTGAGGTCAGCTCATGTAATTCTAGTGGAAAATTCATAACGCAAGTTGAGCTAGGAGGTGGAACACATATCAAGGTACATCATCATTCTCTAATTAAATTACAAGCCCAACGATAAGGTAGTAACTTATTATATATTTTTTAATTTAGGGGTTCGGTTTATTTATGGATAAAGATGGAGATTATTGCAAACAAATTCATTGGTCTGAGTATATGCTCTATAGATTTCTATTTAGATTATATTGCAATCTTAATATTGTTATATAAAAATTATACTAGCAAAATATTTGTTTATATGTTAAAAGAGATGTTGAAGTTGTAGGAACAAGTAAAGGAAAAGAAGTTGAACCCAAAGTTGAAACATCTTGGCTACTAAAGAAAAAAATAGAGATTTGAAGATATTTGGAGGGGAAAATTATTTATGATGATGGAAAAAAAAGTGATATTAAAAGAGCTTTTAAATGAAAATGTTGCTGGAATATTATTGTTGTGTATGCCTTATATTTTAGTCAAATTTGAGAGATAATCTTCCAGTTAAACTCTGTTTATTTGTTTTAGTCAAAGTCTAATTAGTCTAGATTATTTTATTTTTATTTGACCTACGAATTTAGCCTATAAATAGGCTCTTTTAAAACCTTAGAAAATACACCCATTAAAAGATTTGAACTCATAACACTTTTGAAGAATTTTGTGTTTACATATTTCAAGTTCTTTGTTTTTGGGTTTCGGGGTTTAGTCTTTGTGACAGCCCAAAATTGACCCTAGTCGGAAGGTGGTCTCGGGACCACAAAACCGAGGCATAAAAATAATTAAAAATTTATTTTGATGCCTATAATATGTGTGTGCTCATGTATGACATTTTATGATGATTGATTTAGTGTTATAAGGGTGAATTCCACAAGAAAGGACTTAGTAATGAACTTTGAAAGTATGATAGGAAATGTGTGATGACTAATTAAAGCATGCATGCAAAATAATGGACTTGCATGTCAAATTCCCCTTTATAGGTGGTGGCGGCCATGACAAGGAGGATGGGCTAAACATGTCATGAAACATGTTTTGTTGGTGCATTAGGGTGAAATAATAAACAAAGGTGTATGGGTGATAAAAAATGAAAAAAAAATGTGTGTGAGTGTGGTAATCCCCCATTGCCGTGAGTTGTAGAGAAGGAAAGAAAAAATTTTGTTCATCCTTTCTTTGAGCCAAAACTAAGGAAGAAGGAGGATTTTTGCTTCATGCTTGGTTTGGAAGAGATCTAGAAGGAGATTTGGCCAAGTTTGCATCAAGATTAAGGTATGTATGAGGTTGTGTTAGGAGTTTCATGCATGTTTTGGTTGCTAACTTGATGTGCATGTTAGCCATGGCTCAAATCTTTGTTAAGCCATGGAAATGGTATTTGGCCAAAGTTGTTATGGTGATAAAGCCATTGCATGCTAAGTGTGAAGCTTGATGATGATGCATGCAATGATGGATTGTCTACTCTTGAGCAAGATTTTGAGCCTTCTTTTGATTTATCACGATTGAAGTTGAAAAGGAGCATGATTGTCATATTCGGCCATTCATGAGCATGGTTCATGCTTCTTGCATGTTAGTTAAAATTTGTATTTTGGATGGCTATGGACACCTTGAAAATTCGCCATGCTCATATTGTATATATATGTTTGCACATGATGTTTTGGCTATGAAGTAAGTGATGAATAAGTTGGTTTAAAGAAGAAGATGTTGAAGAATAATTGTGAAATTTCAAGCCCAATTCGCCTAGCACACATATAAGTGCTTGATGCTATATTATAAGTTTTGAGCCACAATATGCAAAGCATTAACTAGTAAAATGCATGCTGTTTTTGTGAGGTATTAAGTGCATAATTGGCCTCAACATGTACATGAATATTCGGCCTTGGGTAGCCTATTGAAGGCCTTAGCATTTCCTTGATGCTCAAATAAATTGTATTGAATTGCTTGATGTAGTATAAAATGTGCATGACCATTGTGTATTCAAGCTAAAGAGTGGCCATATGACCATTTAAAATCCTTGTCATATTCGGCCATAAGCAAGCACAATGAGGTTTTAATAAATTGAATTTGTTTGAATTAGCTCAAGAGCTAAGAGGGCCACAATTGGACAAGGGGAAGGAAAAGGTGATCGAATAGCCGAAAAAGCCGTTCGACAACATCCGAGGTAAGTCCTCAAGAAGTGATCTTACTTGAATTATGTAAGATGAAACATGGATGTGTATGATTATTGATCATGTGTGTATGAGTATTTGAATTCCACCGGGCTAAGTCCCAAGGCGAATATGCTAATGATTATAATTGTGTTTGAGCCTTAGTAACGAAAATGAAATATGTATGTCCAATGATTATTGATGTATGTGTGCATGAGAAATTGAATGATATCCGGGCTAAGCCGAAGACAATTATGCTGAAATTTATATCCGGGTTAAGACCCGAAGGCAATTGTGCTAGTAGCTATATCCGGGCTAAGACCCGAAGGCATTCGTGCAAGTTGTTAAATCCGGGCTAAGACCCGAAGGCATTTGTGCAAATCGTGATATCCGGGTAAAGTCCGTTGGCCTTGGTGCGGGTTACCATAACCGGGCTATGTCCGAAGGCGATTGAGCAGTACCGACATCCGGATAAACTCGAAGGTATGTGATTTGAAAATTATGAGCTTGCTGGAAAATTTCAGCTAATGCACTTGTGAAATTTCCCAATGATAAGGTAAGTGCGGTGTGTGCTTTGCGTGCTAGGAGTAAGAGCGTATGAATATCCGCTCCTATGATGGAGCGAGTTATCGGCCTTAATGAAGCCGTTATTTGTGTATGAACATAAGAGTTGGGATGGTAAAGTAAGTATGATTATGTGAATGCGCATTAATGAAATGATGCATTTAACTATGTGAATGTATTGCTGTAATTAGAGTTGATTATATTCCTTGAGACTTACTAAGCATAAAATGCTTACTCATTGCTTTGGCTCTCGGTTTTCTAGATTTCGCTCGATAGCAATCGGATTCGGGATCGTTGAAGTCGAAGTCATCCACACTATCAAGCCCCCATTTTGGTATAAATTCTTGGTTGAACTTGAAATGGCATGTATAGGACTACCCTTGTTTGTTAAATATGTGGTGATGTAAGTATGTACGGCCATGCGAAAATGGCTCGAAAAGGAACATGAACTTAGAATAATTGTGGTTTGTATGTATATATTTGGTGTCATGATGTGGCTATGGCTTGGAAATGGGAATGTTGGTCATATGATCAGCCATTGGCATGGTTAAAATGATCATATATGAACCTATGTATGGCAAAGACTAGTTGGTTCATGGAGACTACCAAATAGGTAAGACCTACCTTAAAACAGATGCTGCCAGCTGCAGTGACGTGAATGTGAAAAATCACCAAAATTCGTAGAAATGGAATTAAATAGTGAATAAGCTATGTAAATGAACCTTGATGAGTCTATTTTCATATGGAAGAAACGAAATGGTCATAGGAGTTACATGTTAAGAGATATTAATGCTATTGTGAGACAGGGCCAGAACGGTTTCTGGGTTCCCTGTCGCAACTTTAAAATTTACTATAAATTATCCAGAAAGAATTAGGCAACATACCTTATATGTACAGATTCCATTTTGAGTCTAGTTTCATTAGAAACAAACGAAACAAGCATTAAATCCCTGTACAGAGAGATATTCAAGTTATACCGCGTGAAGGTCAGAGCAGTCGATCCCTGTAACATGGGTGACTTTAACTAATAAACTGTACCAATTGGCCCATCCAAAATTCTAGAAATAAATCCATGGATGGATATATGAGTCTAAATTCAGGAAAATTTACGAAACCAGTTTCCGAGTTTTGAAACTCGAGATATGATTTTAAGGCGACGGTGATGCAGTCTTCCAGCCTGACTGGAAATGTCAAATTGGTGGGCAAACCATGTGAACTTGGCTTGTTAACCCCTCGTGTCCGACACGGCAATGGTCTCGGGTTCGGGTGTTACAATTTTATGGTATCGAGCCACGGTTTAGTCGATTCTAGGACTACCGTGAGGTGTTTGGGGTCTAGCTATACATGCCATTTAATGATGAATCGATAGTGTGGTGATTTCGACAATTTGACTTTGAGTTTGTTTATAGCAATGGGTCCGATCCCAACCGAGCAATAGCTGATGATGTGGAGAGTGTGGCGCTGCTCCCGCACAAGGGACAGCACCGGCGGACTCTCAACCTATGGCCAGCAATCCGAATGATGAGGCTAGGCAAGCCTTTTATAGTGTGATGAGCGAATGGTTTAATCAATACATTCGAACTAACACGGCTGTCCCACGACCTCCATTCCCGACAAATGCAACCCCGCACCTACAATACCTCCGTAATGACCAAATAAGGTCAAGTAAGCCCCGATCGATAGGATTCGAAAACATGGGGCCACTGAATTTAAAGCTACGGATGATGATGATGCGAGCGAGCTGAATTTCGGTTGGACAACACTATCCGGTGCTCGATGAGCTATCTTGTACACCGATGAATGCTTAAAGTGTACCATCTCCTTGCTACGTGATTCCACCTACTATTGGTGGAGTACTCGACTTCGTGGTACCTAGAGAGCAAGTGACTTGGGAATTTCTTGATCTTAAGCAAGGTTCTATGTCGGTTACCGACTATGAACGAAAATTTGTGAGGCTTAGCCGATACACGCGAGAATGCATTTCGTCCGAAGCTATCATGTGTAAATGCTTGAGGATGGGCTGAATGATGATATAAGGATGTTCGTTGGCATTCTCGAAATCGAGAGATCGTAGTACTTGTTGAGCGAGCTTGTAAAGTCGAAGAGCTTAGAAAGGAGAAACAAAAAGTGATGTGGGACTGGAGAATTTGAAAGAGGTCCTCGGAAAGTCTCTTCAACAGCAATCAAGAGATTTCGAGATGATGTGAACCGGTCTAGAGGCGCTTTGGGCTTTTTAGACGAGGACGCGATCGACCCCTGTGACCACACGAGTCACTTGATCGCCATGGTGGAAATGATCACCGAGAGAGGCGAGTGTCAACATTGTGGCAAATGGCATTCGGGAGCTGTTGGTTTCGTGATCACTCCTGCTATAAGTGTGGATCGGCCGACCACTTTAGGAAGGATTGCCCGAGGAAGCTTGAGCAGAATGTGAGTCGAGTGGAAACTCGGGTGCTACCATTTGCTCGAGGTAGGCCACCTAGAAATATGGGCAATGTCGGTGGCGGTCGAGAGGATCTAGAGATGCTACCATCGGATCTGAGGCTCGTGCTCCTGCGAGGACTTATGCCATCTGCGCCGCGAGGATCTTGCCTCTCCGGATGTCATTACGGTGCTTTCACCCTTTTCAATACTAAAGTGATTGCGTTGATTGACCACTGGTTCTACTCAATCTTATATATGTGAAACCTTAGCATCCATAAGACTTTGCCTATTGAGTCTCTTGAGTTTGTAATTCGGTGTCAAACCCTTGGGTCATTACGTGCTTGTCAACAAAGTGTGCAAGAAAAGTCTCCTAGTGTTCCGAGGTTCTTGTTTCCCGGCGGACTTGATGCTTTTGCCGTTCGATGAATTCGACGTTATTCTTGGTTTGGATGGGTTGACCATGCACGATGCGGTCGTAAATTGCAAAAGCAAGACTATCGATTTGAGGTGCGCGAATAACGAGATAATTCGGGTTAAGTCTACGGACTTAAAGGGGTTGCCGGTATATATCGGCAATGTTGGCCCGAAAATATGTAAGAAAAGAGTGCGAAGCGTACACAGCGTCGTGCTCGATGACAAGGAATCGAAAAAGAAACCCGAATCATGCGCGTGGTTTGTGAATACCGGATGTTTTCCACGAAGAATTGCGGGTTTACCACTGTTCGGAAATAGAATTTGGCATCGAATTGGTACTGGTACCACTCAATTTCGATAGCTCCGTGTCGTATGGCACCAACGGAATTAAAGGAGTTGGAAGCTCGATTGCAAGAATTGGTGGATAGAGGTTTTGCTCGCTTGAGTTTTTCGCCTTAGGGTGTGCGGTGTTGTTCGTGAAAAGAAGGATGGAACCATGCGGTTGTGCATCGACTATCGTCGACTTAATAAAGCGGCGATAAAGAACAAATATCCGTTGCCACGTATTGACGACTTGTTCGATCAACTGAAGGAGCCTCGGTGTTCTCGAAAATAGATTTGAGATCGGGCTACTATCAATTGCGAATCCGAGATTCGGACGTGCCCAAGACCGCCTTGAGCGAGATATGGTCACTATGAGTTCCTAGTGATGCCGTTTGGGCTCACTAATGCCCTACGGTATTTATGGATTTAATGAATCGGATCTTTAGACCATATTTGGATCGATTCGTAGTCATGTTCATTGATGACATCTTGGTCTATTCAAGAAATGAGACCGAACATCTTGAACACTGCGGTTAGTCTTTGCAAATTTTACGGGACAAGCAATTATATGCTAAGTCCAGCAAGTGTGAGTTCGGTTAAGAGAGGTTAGCTTCTTGGGTCATGTGGTATCTGCATCGGTATTCGAGTCGACCGAATAAAATTTCAGCCATACTTAATTGGAAGCCTCAGAAATATTCTTGAGGTTCGGAGCTTTTTGGGGCTTCTTAGTTATTACCGAGATTTGTAAAAGGCTTCTCAACGATAGCCACGCCGATGACGGCTACTCCAAAAGGACGTTAAGTTCGAATGGACGGAGAAATGCCAAAAAGTTTCGATCAACTGAAAACTTATTTGGTGAAGCCCCAATTCTAGTGCAACCCGAGTCCGCAAGGAGTTTGTCATCTATAGCGACGCCTCTCTACTTGGGTTAGGTTGCGTATTAATGCAAGAAGGTCGAGTTGTGGCCTGTCGTCGAGGCAATTAAAGCCACATGAGAAAAATTATCCGACTCATGATCTCGAGTGGCCGCCATCGTATTCGCCTTAAAGATTTGGCGACATTACTTATTTGGTGAAAGGTGCCATGTATACTCGGATCACAAAAGTCTCAAATATTTGATGACCCAAAGAGACTTAAATCTGCGACAAAGACGTTGGCTCGAGTGTTAAAGGATTATGAGTGATCATTGACTATCACCCGGAAAGGCGAATATGGTTGCGGATGCCTTGAGTCGTAAATCGTTATTCACTTTACGACGATGAATGTGCACTTGTCCGTCCGATCCGACAAAGTGTGTTAGTGGCTGAATTGAAAGCCAAACCATTATTGACACACCAAATTCGAGAAGCTCGGAAAGTCGACAACGAGTTGGTTGCAAAGCGGGCTGCGTGTGTTCGAACAAGGACTCGGAGTTTCAAATCGACGATGACGATTGTTTGAGGTTCAAAAGTCGTCGGTGTGTCCCAAAGAATTGAACTCATTTCGATAATTCAATGAAGCCCATTGTAGCCGAATGGCAATCCACCCGGAGTACGAAGATGTACAATGATTTGAAACGTCGGTTTTGGTGGCATGGTATGAAGCGAGACATCTCCGACTTTGTTTCAAGATGTTTAATATGTCAACAAGTGAAAGCGGAACATCGGTGCCTTGAGATTACTTGACCAATCACGATACCCGAGTGGAAATGGGATCGAGTCACAATGGACTTTGTATCCGGACCGCCATTGTCGACAAGTAAGAAGGATGCGGTTTGGGTCGTGGTAGATCGATTGACTAAGTCGACCCACTTTGTCCTCGTCGTCGGATTTTCAATGGACAAATTAGCGGAATTGTACGTTTCTCAGTTGTGAGATTACATGGGGTGCCTATTTCCATCGTGTCGGATAGAGATCCGAGATTTACCTCGCGATTTTGGAAAAAGTTGCAAGAAGCTTTGGGTACCAAGTTGCATTTCAGACCGCCTTTCACCCCCAAACCGATGGTCAATCCGGCGGATAATTCGGATACTTGAGGATATGTTAAGATGTTGCGTCCTCGAGTTTAGTGGTTCATGGGAACGGTATTTGCCGTTGATTGAATTCGCTTACAACAACGACTTTCAATCAAGTATTAAAATGGCACCTACGAGGCCTTGTACGGTCGTAAATGCCGTACACCATTGTTTTGGACCGAGCTCGGTGAAAGTAAGATTTTCGGGTGGATTTGATTAGGGATGCTGAGCAGAAGTGAAAGTAATCCGTGAAAGTCTGAAGATAACCTCCGATCGTCGAGAAGTCGACGCGGATCTGAAGCGTAAGGATATCGAGTATCGGTGGGTGATAAAGTGTTCCTCAAGGTATCGCCTTGGAAAAGATACTCGATTCGTAGTAAGGGCAAGTTGAGCCCGAGGTTCGTTGGGCCATATGAGATATCCGAAGCGAGTCGATCCGGTGGCATATCGTTTGACTTTGCCCCTAAACTCGAAAAGGTTCACGATGTCTTTCACGTTTCGATGCTTGACGCTATAGATCCGATCCATCGCACGTGATTAGTCCATCGAAATTGAAATTCAAGCTAATATGAGTTATGAGGAAGAACCGATTCGTATCCTATCACGAGAAGTGAAAGAGTTGTGAAACAAGCGGGTTCCGCTAGTAAAAGTGTTATGGCTCAAGCACGGGATAGAAGAAGCTACTTGGGAGACCGAGAACTCTATGAAAGACCGATATCCAAACCTATTTACCGGTAAGATTTTCGGGGACGAAAATTTCTTAAGTGGGGGAGAGTTGTGACAGCCCAAAATTGACCCTAGTCGGAAGGTGGTCTCGGGACCACAAAACCGAGGCATAAAAATAATTAAAATTTATTTTGATGCCTATAATATGTGTGCTCATGTATGACATTTTATGATGATTGATTTAGTGTTATAAGGGTGAATTCCACAAGAAAGGACTTAGTAATGAACTTTGAAAGTATGATAGGAAATGTGTGATGACTAATTAAAGCATGCATGCAAAATAATGGACTTGCATGTCAAATTCCCCTTTTATAGGTGGTGGCCGGCCATGACAAGGGAGGATGGGCTAAACATGTCATGAAACATGTTTTGTTGGTGCATTAGGGTGAAATAATAAACAAAGGTGTATGGGTGATAAAAATGAAAAAAAAATGTGTGTGAGTGTGGTAATCCCCCATTGCCGTGAGTTGTAGAGAAGGAAAGAAAAAATTTTGTTCATCCTTTCTTTGAGCCAAAACTAAGGAAGAAGGAGGATTTTTGCTTCATGCTTGGTTTGGAAGAGATCTAGAAGGAGATTTGGCCAAGTTTGCATCAAGATTAAGGTATGTATGAGGTTGTGTTAGGAGTTTCATGCATGTTTTGGTTGCTAACTTGATGTGCATGTTAGCCATGGCTCAAATCTTTGTTAAGCCATGGAAATGGTATTTGGCCAAAGTTGTTATGGTGATAAAGCCATTGCATGCTAAGTGTGAAGCTTGATGATGATGCATGCAATGATGGATTGTCTACTCTTGAGCAAGATTTTGAGCCTTCTTTTTGATTTATCACGATTGAAGTTGAAAAGGAGCATGATTGTCATATTCGGCCATTCATGAGCATGGTTCATGCTTCTTGCATGTTAGTTAAAATTTGTATTTTTGGATGGCTATGGACACCTTGAAAATTCGGCCATGCTCATATTGTATATATATGTTTGCACATGATGTTTTGGCTATGAAGTAAGTGATGAATAAGTTGGTTTAAAGAAGAAGATGTTGAAGAATAATTGTGAAATTTCAAGCCCAATTCGGCCTAGCACACATATAAGTGCTTGATGCTATATTATAAGTTTTGAGCCACAATATGCAAAGCATTAACTAGTAAAATGCATGCTGTTTTTGTGAGGTATTAAGTGCATAATTGGCCTCAACATGTACATGAATATTCGGCCTTGGGTAGCCTATTGAAGGCCTTAGCATTTCCTTGATGCTCAAATAAATTGTATTGAATTGCTTGATGTAGTATAAAATGTGCATGACCATTGTGTATTCAAGCTAAAGAGTGGCCATATGACCATTTAAAATCCTTGTCATATTCGGCCATAAGCAAGCACAATGAGGTTTTAATAAATTGAATTTGTTTGAATTAGCTCAAGAGCTAAGAGGGCCACAATTGGACAAGGGGAAGGAAAAGGTGATCGAATAGCCGAAAAAGCCGTTCGACAACATCCGAGGTAAGTCCTCAAGAAGTGATCTTACTTGAATTATGTAAGATGAAACATGGATGTGTATGATTATTGATCATGTGTGTATGAGTATTTGAATTCCACCCGGGCTAAGTCCCGAAGGCGAATATGCTAATGATTATAATTGTGTTTGAGCCTTAGTAACGAAAATGAAATATGTATGTCCAATGATTATTGATGTATGTGTGCATGAGAAATTGAATGATATCCGGGCTAAGCCCGAAGACAATTATGCTGAAATTTATATCCGGGTTAAGACCGAAGGCAATTGTGCTAGTAGCTATATCCGGGCTAAGACCGAAGGCATTCGTGCAAGTTGTTAAATCCGGGCTAAGACCAAGGCATTTGTGCAAATCGTGATATCCGGGTAAAGTCCGTTGGCCTTGGTGCGGGTTACCATAACGGGCTATGTCCCAAGGCGATTGAGCAGTACCGACATCCGGATAAACTCGAAGGTATGTGATTTGAAAATTATGAGCTTGCTGGAAAATTTCAGCTAATGCACTTGTGAAATTTCCCAATGATAAGGTAAGTGCGGTGTGTGCTGCGTGCTAGGAGTAAGGCGTATGAATATCCGCTCCTATGATGGAGCGAGTTATCGGCCTTAATGAAGCCGTTATTTGTGTATGAACATAAGAGTTGGGATGGTAAAGTAAGTATGATTATGTGAATGCGCATTAATGAAATGATGCATTTAACTATGTGAATGTATTGCTGTAATTAGAGTTGATTATATTCCTTGAGACTTACTAAGCATAAAAATGCTTACTCATTGCTTTGGCTCTCGATTTTCTAGATTTCGCTCGATAGCAATCGGATTCGGGATCGTTGAAGTCGAAGTCATCCACACTATCAAGCCCCATTTTGGTATAAATTCTTGGTTGAACTTGAAATGGCATGTATAGGACTACCCTTGTTTGTTAAATATGTGGTGATGTAAGTATGTACGGCCATGCGAAAATGGCTCGAAAAGGAACATGAACTTAGAATAATTGTGGTTTGTATGTATATATTTGGTGTCATGATGTGGCTATGGCTTGGAAATGGGAATGTTGGTCATATGATCAGCCATTGGCATGGTTAAAATGATCATATATGAACCTATGTATGGCAAAGACTAGTTGGTTCATGGAGACTACCAAATAGGTAAGACCTACCTTAAAACAGATGCTGCCAGCTGCAGTGACGTGAATGTGAAAAATCACCAAAATTCGTAGAAATGGAATTAAATAGTGAATAAGCTATGTAAATGAACCTTGATGAGTCTATTTTCATATGGAAGAAACGAAATGGTCATAGGAGTTACATGTTAAGAGATATTAATGCTATTGTGAGACAGGGCCAGAACGGTTTCTGGGTTCCCTGTCGCAACTTTAAAATTTACTATAAATTATCCAGAAAGAATTAGGCAACATACCTTATATGTACAGATTCCATTTTGAGTCTAGTTTCATTAGAAACAAACGAAACAAGCATTAAATCCCTGTACAGAGAGATATTCAAGTTATACCGCGTGAAGGTCAGAGCAGTCGATCCCTGTAACATGGGTGACTTTAACTAATAAACTGTACCAATTGGCCCATCCAAAAATTCTAGAAATAAATCCATGGATGGATATATGAGTCTAAATTCAGGGAAAATTTACGAAACCAGTTTCCGAGTTTTGAAACTCGAGATATGATTTTTAAGGCGACGGTGATGCAGTCTTCCAGCCTGACTGGAAATGTCAAATTGGTGGGCAAACCATGTGAACTTGGCTTGTTAACCCCTCGTGTCCGACACCGGCAATGGTCTCGGGTTCGGGGTGTTACAGTCTTTATCTCCATCTTTTATACTCTTCGTTCTTTTGCAATTATAGTAAAATTATATTTCCTTGTGGTTTTTTTATCCTCTTTGAAGGTATTTTTCCATGTTAAATTTGTGTGCTCAATTTCTCAATTTCTTCCGTTATTTTTATTTGTCCGTTGCTTAATCGAGTCGATCCCCAACAAGTGGAATCAAGAGCTAATTCAATTTTCATAGATCAACCCGTTTAGAGATGGCAGCAGCAAGGTTTGACATTGAGTAGTTTGATGGTGTCACATATTTTAATCTGTGGCAAGTTTGGATGATGACAACTCTAGTTCAGATCGGCCTGAAAAAGGTCATTATTAGGAAAAAGCCTGAGAATCTAGATTAGATAGAATGTGAAGATCTTGATGAAAAGGCCTTATTTGTAATCTAGTTGTGCCTCGCAAATTGGATATCGCCAACGGTATTGATGGAGAAAACCTCAAACATCTTGTGGAAAAGGTTAGAAACTCTTTATATGACTAAGTTTTTGGCTAACCGTTTAATGTTGAAACAACGTCTATTTACGTTTCGCATGAATGAAAGTGAGCTTCTCAGAGATCACATTAGTTAATTTATTACTCTTTTTAATGATTTAAAGAATGTTGAAGTTAAGATTAATGATAAAGATCAGGCTATGCTATTATTGTGCTCTTTACCTTCTTCATACAAGTCTTTCCGGGAGAACCTGATTTATGGTAAAGACAAACTCTCGTTTGAGGATGTGAAGGGTCATTTGTTGAGTGAAGACAATCTCAACAATGACTTTGGTTCGGATAGCAAGGCAGATAGGCAAGCTTCTGTTTTGATAGCATCAAAAAAGCGAGAATAAAGGTTCGCTATTGTGAGAAGTTAGGTCATGCCAAAGCAAATTGTTATAAATTGCGAAATAAAAAGGCTATTGAAAGTAACGAGGAAGATGTAACTGGTGCTAAGCGGTGATGATCTCATGTTAGTGTTAACAAGTGATAACTCTGAACTTACGCTCGAGTGGATCCTAGATTCGAGATGTTCTTTTAACATGTTTCCCATCAGAGAATGGTTTTCCACATACAATACGGTTAAGGTGGAGTTGTGCGTATGGGAAACGATTCTTTCAGAAAGGTAATCAATATTGGTACTATTAAAATTAGGATGCACGGTGCGACAATTAGGACACTTTAAGATGTTAGGTATGTACCTAATTTACGAAAGTATCTCATCTCCTTGAGTATTTTAGACTAAAAAAGTTGTAGAATCAACATCAAGCTGAGCGACATTAAGGTGTCTTGTGGGGCTCTCATTTTGTTAAAAGGTAAAATGATCGATAGTATTTATATTCTGGAAGGTTCTACAATGACCAGTGAAATTGGACATCCCTTGTCCGTTACGGAGTCAAAGTCAACTTGTTTGGAGTGGAGGCAACTTGGACATAGGAGAGAAAAAATATGATTATTTCGTTGAAGAGAGGTTCTCTTTTGGATGCAGGTTTTGAAAAGTTAGGGCATTGTGTTCGTGAAAATCAGATTCGGGTTAGTTTTAATTTGGCAGGCACAAGTCGAAGGCTAGAAGTCTTCCAGCTTCTAAGTACAGATTCGACTTAGTTAATTCCCTGCATAGTTAAAGATAGGCTCATGGCAGGCTTTGGCAAATATGGTGTTATGGAAATATGAGTTAATGTGGAGATTTGTTGAGTATGCCTCATATTTCAGATAAGTTTGAGAGGTAATCTTCCAATTAAACTCTATTTATTTGTTTTAGTTGAACTCTAATTTCTCTAGATTATTTTATTATTATTTGACCTACAAATTTAGCCTATAAATAGGCTCTTTTACAACCTTAGAAAATACACCATTAAAATATTATAACTTATAACACTTTTGGAAAATCTTGTATTTACATCTTGTATTATAACTTATAATACTCTTCATTCTTTTACCATTATAGTAAAATTATCTTTACCCATGGTTTTTTGTCCTCTTTGTAGGGGTTTTTCGACATTAAATTTGTGTATTCAATTTCTTAATTTCTTCTGCTATTTTTACTTATCCGTTGCTTAATCTGGTCAATCCCCAACAATCGTGAGTATATTTGATAAATGATTTTCTATCATATGAGCTTTATAAACCTTTTGTTTACGTGACGGGAAAAGATGGCACTAGGATTCAGAAGTATATAGACAACAGTAACAGAAGGTATAGTTTTTAAAGTTGTTTCATTATTTTGGATAATTTATATGTATGCCTATTAAATATTAATATTGTTTTTATCATATTATTTTTAAAGAGAAAAAAAAACAAAAGCCAATGCAAAAATTTATCAGATTGTTTACGAGGAACAAGATAGAGACCTTTGTAAAGTTAGCCTCAAATCCGAAAAACGCCCATGTCCATATGATCCATATGTACTAAAGGTAATTATATCTTTTTTATTTCTTAATAGAATACATAATTTATTTTTTTATTATTCATTTCTGTATCAATATTTAATTATATATTGGATTTGTTCATACAATTAATATTTTGGTTTCTACTTTCGCAGCATGATATATGTGCTCCGAGAGAAGATATTTTATGTGCTAACAAATATGATGCTCAAAATATGTATGCTCATTACCAGGTAATGAGTGGTACTTCAATGGCTAATGCAGTTGTTGTTGGTATGCTATCATACGTTAAGACATTTCACAAGGATTGGGGAATAGAAAGAATTAAATTAGCTATAATGACTACTGGTAATTGAACATTTATTTCTCATCCATTATTTTTATTAAAAACTTTTTAACTATTACAAGTTTGTTTAAGTTCATGGTATGAACTTTTATTTTATTCTTTTGGAGCTTTAAGACAAATGGTCTTTTAATAATAACAGCAAATCTAGTGATAAAGTCTTCTGATGGAGTTGTGCTAGCAATGGGATGTGGATGTATTAATCCATTGAAAGCAATGAATCTAGGCTTAGTTTATGATATATCTCCTAAAGAGTATAGAAGATATTTGTTGAGCCGCAAGGGTGAATTGGAATATTGAACATTAATAGAGGAAAACATTGAAGGTGAAAAAACCTTAGGGATGGATATTAACTTACTGAATTTCAGTTTGGTGTTGGATAAAACTTTAGAACACATCTTTAATAGAACACTGATAAATGGAGGTTGTCCCAAGTGTAGCTACAAGGCTGAAATAAGGTTGTATGGTAGAACAAATACCTCAAGGTCAAGGGAAGAAGTACAAGAAGCATTTCCAAAGTATATTAACATATAAGTTGAACCAGATGTCTTAAAATTTAGCAACATTGAGGAAATAAAGCATTTTAAGGTGATATTAAGAAGTTTAATGCCATTGAGAGACTAAATTTTATTGGCACATGCAATATTGATATGCCGCGAACAGAAGGAACACAATGGAAGAAATCAATGTATCACTGTATCAAGCCCTATTGTTATATTGAGTAAGAGTCTATAGGAATTGTAAGATCTATATTTCATCCATTTATTTTTCGTTAATATCTTTTGCTTACTTTAAAATTGAGAAAGAAAAAAAATTATAATTAATTGTAACACCTAAACCCGACCTAGATGTGGCCGAATCTAGATATGTCAAATGCAATGGGGTTTGAAATCGAGATTGACAAGTTAAAACTGTTCCAGTTAATTAGCTTTTATTTAATTCAGAAAAAATGTGAACTGGCAGATTTGCCTTAAAACATGTCTTTTAAGTAGAAGCTTTTGAAACCAATTATTTTACGAAACCAAAAATCTAAGTTTTTAGAAAAAAACCGTGTTTTATTGAGTTGCAGTTTAAAAATCCATAAAAATAGTATAAAATCCCAATTTAAACCAATCAGTCCAAAGTCCTAACATTACAATAATAAATACCCAAAGATAATATAAAATTGAAAGCTGTAATAAAGTAGTTCAATAGTGGTGGTCACCGTCGAGCCCTTCCCTGCACCGATCCGCCTAAGTCTGGGGATTACTTGTACAGATTAAACAGAAAAAGGGGCGAGTTTTCTCAAACTCAATGTGTAATCCCCACAGAAAACATACATATAGATACACATAAGAAAATAATCAATTACAGTCTGGGGCCTGAGCCTATTACAAAATCAGTTTGGGCCTTAACCCATTCAGATACAGTCTAAGATATAATTTAAGGCCTTGGCCCATCTCAGATACAATATGCAATAGCAAAAAATCAGAATCCTACCCACCAGCTTCTACTCACTGATGTATGTGAACAAATCGCGATAAGTTTTATAATTTATGAATGTCCGTTCTTGAAAACTAACTATTATCGCGACAAAGGCAAGCACACCTTATCGAGTAGTAGTATAGCTTATGGCAAGACAGGGATGTCGAACCCAAAGGAACTAAAAGTACTAGTATTAACTTTCTTTTTATTATCTAGCCTAAAAATAAAGGGGTTTGTTTTATCTAAACTAATTACTAAACTAAGAATGCACAGAAAGTAAATTGGGGAAATAACTTTTGGGAAACCTGAATGATTTGGACAATACCTAAGGGAAAAATCCACCTAGACTTCACTTGTTATTGACTCTGAATTAGACAATTTATTCATTTGACTTGATCTGTAGAAATCCCTTATTTATATTATTATCTCTCTCGAGACTAACAATATCTAACCCTAGGTTGATTAATTGAAATCTCTTTCTAATTAAAACCCCTAGTGTTGCATTAACTCGATTTATGGATTCCCCTATTAGGTTTCACCCTAATTCGGCAAAATTATGTCACCCTATCTCTAGGCATGTAATCAACTCCGCTTAATTATGTTAGATCTACTTTTAAAAAGGGACTTTTGCTCCTCTGAATAAGCACATCCAAACTTGAATTAATATCCTGGAATATCAAAGCAAGAATTAAGAACACATAGTTAAGAACAAATCAAATATTTATCACATAATTTAGATAATAATAACAAGATCCGTCTTAGGTTTCATTCCCCTTAGGTATTTAGGGGATTTAGTTCATATTTATGAAAGAAAACATCTCAAAAGAATAATGATAACAAAACATAAAGAAAACCCAAGAACTCTTGAAGGGAATTGAAGGGAGATCTTCAGTCTTGAAGGTGAATCCGACTTCTGAGATGGATCAATCGGCTTCCTTCGAGTAATTCCTTAATTCCTTGCTTCCTACTCTTAGTGGCTCTTCTAGGTACCTCCTGGGGTGTTTATATAGGCTTTAGAATGCTTTAAAACCTTCAAGAGTGGCCTTTTCTGAATAGGACTAGACTTGGGCTCGACAGGGACACGCCCGTGTGACACGCCCGTGCGCAAGTGCTTCAACCCGTCTTCGAGTCTGTTGAATAGACACAGGCATGTGAACTACTCGTGTGTGGAAGTCTAGGCCATGTTGATTTCTCACGTTGACCCATTTTCTCCATTTTTGGCCTGTTTCTCACACTTTTTACTCTTCTATGCTCACCTAAGTATAAAACATGAAATTAAAAGATTAGGAGCATCGAATTCACCAAATCTAAGGATAATTCATCCAAAAATATGCTAAGCATGGGATAAAAATATGTATAAATTACGGTTTATCACTCACCATCTCCGGCCATCCCTACACACCATGTGGGGATTAAATCAACCCACCCATCCCTACACACCATCTTTGTCTGAAATCGACACATAATCGAAATTTGCGTGAGTTGCGGATAATAGGCTTAATAGCTTTTCAGACACTTCCACCAGATAACAATAACCCACCCCGATGCAATGCAACATACAAAAGATGTCATGCTATTATGCAATTACAGTACATACATTCAGATATCATAATTCGTGCTTGGTATAGAAATCAGACAGACAGATCACTTATATAGGAGTCTAAGTAGGGCTTACCGACCCTTCAGTAAGTCCACAGTTGACTTGGGTGACCCATGCAACCTTAGACAACTTTTTAAAAAAATGGGCTCACATGCCTGTGTGGCCCACACGGCCCAAATTGGCCTTGGCCATGTGATTCATTTTTAATGTAACCCATACTAGCTAAATATTCATATTTTCATATTTACTTATATGTTCATTCAAAGCTGCCTACTTGAGTCATTGTCACTAAATTATTTATATCTTGAGCTACAGAATTCCAAATTAAGATCCGCTTGATGTTCTTGAAACTAGACTCAAATAAATTTCTATCATAAAATTTTTAGAATTTATAGTTTATCAAATAAGTACAGTAAAATCTTCAAATTTATCCCTATTCTGCTAATTGACAGCTTCAACCTCTCCTTACTGAAAATTATTTATCTCTTAGTACAAACTTTGGATGATGTTTTTGTTTATTTCTCTTGAAAATAGACTCATTAAGGATTTAAACATATAAATTTAAGCCCCTAATTATTATTTTTTTACAATTTTTGATGATTTTGAAAATTCAAAAAAGGGGAACCCGAAATCATTCTGACCTTGTCTCACAAAATTTATTATATCTCATAATTTATAATTTCATTGCTTACATTGTTTCTTCCAGGAAAAATTAGACTCAATAAAATTTAATTTTATATTTTATTCAACCTCTAACTCAATTTCCACTATTTTTGATGATTTTTCAAAGTTAGACTACTGCTGCTATCCAAAAGTATTTTAGTGCAAAATGTTGATTTCCAAGTTTATAACACCCTTATTTCATTTCTCTACAAATTTTCGCATCGTTTTCTCTTATTTCTCGACAGAAAGAAATTTTAGCTTTTCACCGAATCCCATTTTCTGCACTTTGGGTACACACCTGGTATCGATTCGCTATGCAAAGTAACCCGAGCCTTTAAAAACCTATATTTGATCAATATATCCCTTAATTAATCACTTGATTCATCAATCATACCAAATATCCCAAACATAAAACTCGAGAAACTTAACCAACGACGATTCGAAAACTTACCACGACGAATCCGATAACCAGTTGTCTCCACACACTGGAATATCCGCTTAAAACCTTTGAACAACACCTAAACGAGAGTAAAACGAACCCTTTGTTAATTGCCTAAGCGAAATACGATAACTAAGGGGAAAAATTTCACTTACCGAAACAGATGAAGTCGAAAGTTGCACCCAAAGAGATGACTCGCAAAAAAAATAGAAATGAAAAGAGAGGGGAAAGAGAAGAAACAAGATTCGCCCAAAGGGGAACAAAAACCAAAAGTGAACAAAAAGGGAGAAGAAATGACAGAGAAACAAAAGTCTACCGTCAGAAAATTTGTTGGGAAAAAAGAAAATAGAAAACTGATAAGAAGAAAATCTTATTTTGATAACTTCTCCCCAATTATCTCCTAAAAACACTCCCTATTAACCCACTAAAACACAACTACTCAGTAGTCCAGTTTAATTTGAACTCTACCACGCCACACGCTTCAAACAAAAATTAATTCCCCTGCTTGCGTAGGGACTTGAACATAGGACCTCCTACGCACTACCGCTTCGCTTAACCACTAGACCAGCGGACCCATTCTGATATATTTTTACCAACAATCAAATAAAAGCCTACTGAACAAGAGTAAGGTCTAATTAATTCAAAATACCAAAATTTTCCCCAGAAAAGGCTTGAACTTGGGACCTCACAAACACTCCCAGAACACATAACTGTTAAAGCTGACAGATATTTGTGTTATATTTTCACAATAATGAAATTAGAAATTTTGGGGCGTTACATTAGTTGTTGAGATACTTGTGTTTATGGAAGACTTAACATAAAGGACGGTTTTGGAAATGGTTTTGAAGTGCAAAGAAAAAGAAAGGCCGAACAGAGAATTGGTGTGAGTTGGGATATTTGAGATGGGCTAGGCTTCAAGATCAAAATGAATACACAAGCAAGAAATAACGACGTGTTAATCACAAAGCTTAGTTAGAACTAATGAAAATAAAGCATAAAACTTACCTTGTTCAAAATAAAGAATAGGCATAAAGAAATAAAATGAAGTTACAAGCGATCTATCAACCAAAATAAAAATCATTTGAGTAAGTCACTATAATAAACATAATCATAAATATCAAAATATGGAGAGAAACATTTACATTATTTACACACATATTTATTAACACTTCATCATTTTCATTATTAAATTTTAAAAAGTTCACCCTTGTTAATCTCAATGAAATGTGTTTCAAACACTTAAGTTCTAATGAAACACTGATACAATGTGAGTCAGTAAAGTGCATTGAATTGAACATCATATCACTTAGGGCCTTCACTATGCACATAATTATTATACAGTAAGGCAAGTTTGGTTATCTTTTCACTAAATGTTTTCTTCATCAATTAAGTGTGCTCGCTAACCCTATTGGCAAATCAATGGTGTCCAAACTCTTTCACTAAGCTTACAAGGGAAAATGTCTTATTTACTTTAAATTACATATATTACACTCCTATTTTAAGTAGGATTGATAATGAAATACATAAATTAACACTCATATTTCATTGTATTATTCATAAAAATTAATATCAATAATGTTCGTAATGCAAAATAGTAGAGGATTTAATGGGGGTTGTTGAAGATTTTATGGAGATGTGGTTATAGGTTTTTTACAAAATTGCTCATGCCTTTTTAATGTATCGCATTTCTGTTACAAGTATAAATAAAGGACTAGTTTCCTCATTTTTACACACTAAATAGAGAAAAGAACAACTCTCTCTGAAAACATTCCTCTCCACTTTCTGTGTGTTTTACTTTAAGTGGGATCGACTGTGACCCTTCCAAACTTTCTTGAAATTGTTCCTACTATGATTTCCCTAGAAAAGCAGTACCAATTGAGTTCCGTCTTCTATATTCGGGTGTATGAATATATAAGGATTGTGTTAACCTTAAGGAATAACGTCCACTACATGATTACATCGGTCAGGGCAAATTGTAACGCCCCAATTTTCGGGAATTCTGTGAATGTTGACAAAATTTCATGCTTTGATTTTGTCATTTGTGAGTGAAATTATGAAATAGGACCTATGTGAAAATGTTTGAAAATGATATAGGCTAAATTGAAGTGGCCAAATAAATAGGAGTGCAAAATAGGAGGATTTGCATGACAAACCTCCCATTTTACATGAAGTGGCCAACCATCATGTTGTTGTAGACAAAATGTACACTTGATATCCATAATTTATGGTACAAATTGATACAAATTGATAATAGGTTAGGTAAATGTTCCATAATAATGGGTTAGGTAAATGTTTCATGATAATAGGTTAGGTAAATGTTCCATGATAATGGGTTAGGTAAATGTTTCATGATAAGAATTTCATGTCTTTTGTATTAAAGAATTAAATGGATGAAATATGAAGTTTTATTAAAAGAAAAAGGGGTGAAAAGAACAAAGTTTTGTCCATCTTTGTTCATCATAGCTGAAAGTTAGAGAAGAGAAAAGAAAGGAGAAAACTCTTGAGTATTTGGTCATTAGGAGGAGGAAAATTGAAGGTAAGTTCTTGGTACCTTGCTTCTATTTTGAGGTTCATGAGTTCTTCTTGATTCTACCTTAACTCTTGAAATATATTTTGATTTTTAGTTGTGTTGTGAGCATTTGGTCATGAATTAAAATGAAGGAAATGGTTGTTGTTTCATGTTCTTTTGATGAAAAATGGAAGATATGTGAAGTTGAGCCAAACAAATGAGCATGCATGTGCCTTAGATGTTAAAGGGAAAAATCAGCTAACATGTTGTGCTTTAAAATGATGAAATGGAGATTATACTTAAGTAAAATCATAGATATGTGATGATTGATTGGTGATATACATGTTTAAATAACAAGCATGCAAGTTAGGTGTGAAAGAGTGATTTGGTAATAAATCTGCTTGGGACAGCAGCAGTAACGTGACTTTGGAAAATCACCATAAATTGTGGGAGATGAATTAGAAGCTGAATAAATTATGTAATTAAAGCTTAATGAGTCTAGTTTCAAATGGAATAAACGAGAACATATTTTAAATTCTGTACAATGAGAAATTTGATTCGTAATGAAGAGTGGTCAGATTAGTCAAACAGTGAAACATGGGAAACTTTAAGAAAAATATGGTATTGATTGGCCATACCAAAATTCTGAAAATTTTATGGATAAAATATATATGAGTCTATTTTCAGGAAAATTAACGGCACTTGATTTGGAGTTTCGTAGCTCCAGTTATAAATGATTTAGTGACTGTTGCTCAGAAAGACAGCTTGCAGTGAAATTATGATTATGTGGTAAACATTGACAAAAATTTCTTAATGAGTTGCTTATTGATTTCTTATAAACTTACTATGATCTGTAGGTGTGGTTGACTGAATATTGTAAGGGGTTAATCGTAGTTCGTATTTGAATAGTTAGATTAACGTGCTAGTAATCCAATTGTAGGCAGTTAGTGTGTGGATCTCAAATCGAGATATCGTCATAAGCAGTGTGTAACTAACACCCTCTTTCTTAGTCTAGATCGGCAAAAGCCGAAAAGCCAAAATGCCGAAAATTGGTATTTTGTAGATTTGCGAGTGTCTGAATGCTCGTGAGGTAAATCGATTAATGTTTTTGGTAAGCTGCAAAATTTGGACCAAAGTGCATG